>NW_028185372.1:9541442-9548618 GCF_003343005.1 Rhea americana
TATCGAGCTCTGCCTAGGGGTGGATGAAGAGCGAGTCGAGAGCTTATGAGTAGGGATTAAAGGGCAGGCTGACATGGGTGACACTGCTGTGGGTGCTTACTACAGGGCACCTGGCCARGAAGAGGAAGTCRATGAGGCCTYYTCCTGAGGAGGTAGSCTCAGGATCACAGGCCCTGGTTCTCCTGGGGGACTTCAGCCACCCTGACATCTGCTGGAAGGACAGCACAGCTAGGCACAAACAGTGCAGGAGGCTCCTGCAGGGCTCTGATGATAACTTCTTGTCACAAATGATGGAGGAGCCAATGAGGAGAGGTTTTTTTTCCTCTTCCTCCTGCTGTTTTTCCAGTTGCATGCTAAACCTGGAAATGACGAAACTGCCTATGGTCAATTACCTCAACATAGCTATTTTCTAGTACTATTTTTGTATGGATTTTAAATGCCACCTTTCATTATTTTTCCTCCATGGAAGAACTGACAGAAGAATGCCATTTGATCAGTCTATAATTGTACTTTTGGGGGAATTTCAGTATTGTGACTGATAACCTTCCTGTGGGTTATCCTATGCAGTGTTCCCACAGCCAGGCACATGACATGGCAGTCTGAATGTTTTCATAAAGGATCTCTGTTATTTCTGCGAGAAGACTTCAGGAAGTGCCTGGAATGACAGGGGTTTACGTACTCAGATTCTGTTTTGTCATCAGGAGTAGCTGTCKTCATCCAAAATAAACTTGAACAGATTATTCAGAATAACAGTTTTTTCAAACAGAGATTTATATTTGAATTTAAAAGGAAAAAAAAAAATGTTCCTTAGCTGGGCATTAGGTAGTTGATCTTATACTTTCCAGTTCAAATTAAATGCACAGCATATCATCTCTCATGTCTTTTCAGGTTTCAACTAACCACTGAAGTTACCAGATATACACATGTTGCACTATATCCACTATATGAGAACCTATATACAAGGTTATAAAAAAGGGTTAGTCAATAATTAACAAATTCCCCTCTCTTCAAAATTAAGTGTCTTGCTAGGAAGCATCCATATGGAGATAACAGAGGCCAAAAACAGATTTTACATCCCTCAAGTCCAAGAGCAGCACACAGCTAGAAATTTCATATACCAAAAGGCTGGAGCAAGGCCAATATTTTAATGGTCAAAGATAGGTGGATGTACAAATGCATTTGTGCCAGACACCATGTTGCATTGCAAATGCCTGGGACATCACAGATTTTACCATCTGTTTAAATGGATGAGCCACAGATGTTCAAAACCTCCGTGTGAGTTGAGTCTAGAAGCTGTATACAGTATTCAGATCATGAAAGGTGAAAATATTAAAAATCCAGGCCTTGATGTAATTTAAAAGTGGTTCCAAGCATAATTTGGCTTTTATAGCTTTTCTCTGTGATGATCACTTGTACACATACTTTAAATACCTATTTACAACACTAATCTTGTGCTGGGATGCAGATGACTGAAGGCACAGAAAGTAGGTAACACATTCTCATGAAAATGTATCTTTTTTTCTATAGCACTTCACTCTTGAAGCAGGAAAGAGGGCAGAAGGACATAATACAAACTCACTGGCTACAAATTAATGAAACTACAGTCTTCCACATTAATACCCAGATCTTAGAAAGCTGGAGGAGAGCTCAGATCCCTAGATAATAGGATGTAGAATAGACAGAATTCATTTTAACTGTTAAAYATGTTGGATTAAACATAAATAGTTTTGATACATGTTTTCCCTATAAGGAAATTTTATATCTTAAATTTAAAACTGCAAAAAAAAAAAAAAATCGTTCACATCACCAAATTTCAACTTTTAAAAGCATACATACATAAGCACAACCACATACTTGCTGGCTCTTGTTTGGTGGTATATCATTTTAAATATTACATGCAAAACATTTTACATTGCAGAAAAGCTACATAGTTTTCACAGGGAGCTTACTGTTAAAAAAAAGAAAAAGGGCCTACATTTTCAAAACTGTAAGAGTAATGAGCAAGCTTGTTTTATTGGTTTTTTTGTTTGTTTGTTTGTTTTAAATTACATTTGCAAAAAGGTTTGACCACAGGGAAAATACAGCTATCACTGAAGACTTAGTAAGCTGCATATTAAAAGTCAGCATTGCAAGATCAGCAGCATTCCTCTCTGCTACCCTATCAGAGGGCTTAAGATACAGAAGAGTTGTCTGGGATTTAAAAAAAAAAAAAAAAAAAAAAAATTCACCTCAGTCAAGCACAGACTCAGTGAATCTGGTTCTGCATAATACGCATCCCTTGTCATCTCAAAATTCTTGTTTTCCTGTGAAACCACAGCTGCAACAGCTTTGCCAGCTCAGCTTCCACAGCAAACTCAGCAGCTCCTAGGTGCTTCCCACCTAGATCCTTGCCTATCACAGGCCATAAAGCCACGTCCCTCTCAGCCCTCCACACTTCAGCTCCTAACCTGCCCTCGAACCACCTACAAACACACATCGTACACAAAGGAAATGCTTGCCATCCACATCCAGAAAGCATACTGACCTAGTGCATAATATATAACAGCGTTTCCTCTCCTTTTATCATCTTTTCAAATCTATTACTGAACTGGAATTGTATCATTTCTGAGTTGTGGCAGCCTCCAGAGAGCACACTTGCAGTCCTCACCRAGAGCCTCTGACCACGACAATTCAAAAAAGTCTTGGTCTCTGTAGGTTTGGCACGGGTGGAGAGACAGATGAGATCATACTCAAGATACGATGTACCAAGAAAGCTGACAGACTATCTGTGGGCTGCAATTCAGATTCCAGGCAATAGCAAATCAGAGCTTTGCTAGCTCTCAGTTCACTGACAGGTAAAACTTGTGAGAAAATTATTTAATGCAAAAGACAAAGATGATTTCTCATACAGAGAACATGGAATTCACCATACAGGAGCCAGCAGTTATGTTACTGGAGGAGAATATTGGTATTATAGCCCCAAAATTTAAATACAATTGTTTTCTACTTTGAATAACAGTATTTTCATTTGAGGAAAGCAAGTTGGAACACAAATAGATTATTACTTTTTCAGATACACAAAATTTAGATCTTGACACAAAGAAGCTAAAATAATCCCATCATTGACCTTGAAAATGTAAATATATGCAAATAATCAGTACAATTTCTGCTTAAGGCATTTTCAGCATACACAAATGTAAATGTTCACCTACCACAAACACTCACACACAGAACTTTGAAGAGTCTTCTGGTGTCAGAACAGTCACCACCGCTGCGTCCACAGAAAGTGAGCGCAACGACAAAATTAGACACTTCAACAAAAGCTAGTTCATTAATACCGTAATCTGAAGACTCTCCTCCTCCTCCACGCAAGCAGAACTGCAGTGCATACTTCATTTAAAACTACATTTTAAAGACATCTTAAAAACATTTATTTGAACAACTAATTTTAGCTTCAACATTCTCAATTTTTCCCTTTGGTTCCTTCTTATTCCTAAATATGATTGGAACTCATTTTTTTTTTCCTTCAAGTTTCACTCACGCACCTTTTACATATGCCGAGTGAACTGCCGAAAGACACAGATCTCAGATATATTCTTATTCTGTCTTAAGAGGATATAAGACCTTACTCTAGCACTGTGATTACACACACTTACAAAAAAACCTAAAAGGAATAAAAGTGCAACTCCTCAGTGATCAGCCTAATAGAAAGCAACACCCCTCCCATTTAAAAAGAGAGGGGAAATAGAAGAGAGAGAGAGAGAGAGAGAGAGAGAGAGAGAGACGGGAAAGATTTTTGGCTGAACTTGACCTATTTATTTTCAAGCCCTAGAATATATTTTATATTGCACATAGTTAATTCAGAAATATAAATAGACCACAGTAAACAGAAGAAAAAATTCAGGTACCTTTAGGCAAAGTGAAATTCTATTCTTTCTTGTGAACTGCAGATTCCTGAATATAAGCTCTATRTTATTTGTATGAAAGACTATAACATTAAACTCACAACAATGCAGTGATATCACTACATTCTTCAGTGAAGCAAAAGTATTTTAAAACTGTAAAACTGAGGAACACCAGAGTATTTACTCCTGAGATAAGCAGTATCTGACTCCAGGTCACTTACTATTATCATTCAAATAATATTACATAGCAACAGTAACAGAAGGCCCTGTCAGATCCTCTACTAATTTTGACCTGTGCTTAATTCCCAGAGCTGCCATGAATTATTAGCAGAAGCWGGGGCACGCACTAGCTGCCCTGCCAAGCAATGCTCTGCGCCTTCCAGTGATCTTTTTGAGGATCAATTCTCTGTCAGCCTCCTGCACGAAGGACCTGCCAGCRGTACATGCACAAGCTGTGTGCCACGGAAAACACGGGGACAGTTTGCAGAAGACAAAACTTGTTTTTCTGTTTTTTGGGGGCAGCGGTTTCATCACAGAGCTGACATCCGATGCGCATGGGCACGAACGAAAGAAATGCTTTCCTGGCTGCAACGGGCTTACCGCCTTAGCTGCCCACCAGGAGACTGTAACGCAGGCAGAAGCGGAACGTAAAGCTGTAGCGCATACTGGAGGTCTGTAATGAGCAGACAGTTCTGAATATCTGTGAGCAAAATTTTTACAAAAATGTTTTCCAAAACATGCTACAAAGTTTTGTGTTAATTATCTTGCTGGAATGAATACCTGAACTTAAACTACTAATTCACTAGCAAAGCATCAGACCTTAGAGTTCAAAAGGAAGTTTAACGGGGCTTGGGAGATTTTCATTTTTAGAAAATCTTATGAATTACATACAAAAGCACTTAACACTATTCCTTCGTATCAATCTTAAATTTATATGCACTCATCTTAAAATTTATTTGCTCAGTCCAAACACCAACACATGCAACTCAGCCAGTAAGATCCAAGGTAAGGGATATACATATGCTATAACTTAGGCTCTCTTTTCTGCAAAGTTAAGCTCCCTTGATTCTAAAATCCTTTATAGAGAAAAGCCTTTAACATGTTTTAAAAAAAGATGCAARTCTGAAGATCTCTACAGAACAGCTGGGAAAAAGCTTTTTAAGAGTTYTGAAAAATCCAACTATCTAGACTTCCTGAAGTGGATGTAAAACATTAGAAAAATATTTAACGTAAGAGTGAACAAGAAGTTTCCTTTCAAGAAGAGTCATTATAGCCAAGCAGGCACTGAACTACGAACAGGGGAACTTGGGAAGCACCTACACAAGAAGCAGTACAGCGTTCAGCACACGCTAATTCCACCGCGTTCAGGTGGMTAATTACCCTTGGCACAACGTATCCATACCGCTTCTGGGATCAAACAGGCATCCTAAGGGAGACCTCCACTGCTACAGATGTTTCTAATACAACGCTATATTGCAGCCCTGTCCTAGGATTTTATTCTCAAGTTGCTGACTTGCTGTGACAGGCCCAAGGTTATGTTTAAACTGCGTGTACTTCCATCCTGTGTCTACCATCCTGTTTAGTTTATAATCTCTTAAGGGCAGGGACTGCCTTTTACTACTTGTTTGAATAGCATCCAGCACAATAGCGCTTTGATCCAGCGTGTAGGCACTGCTTGCAGTAATATTAGATTCCAAATCTCACCTACAGAATTATAAATCACTTACGTTGCAGTTCCTGGAAACATGGTATCGACAAGTATTGAAACAGCGCTTGTGCTCAGCTACAGCAGAAGACCAGTTTTCCACATTACTCCCTGCCATAAGAAACTCACTTAAAAAACATGTAAGTTTTTTCCATAGATTACTCTCTCTTATTTTTGTTGAGCATAGAAACAGTAAAGTAGCATGTTCAGATGTAAATTCAATTTTTCTGCCATGATTTTTAATATCTAAAGAGTGACAAGTCATGTGACCGTTCAGACCACAATACCATACTCTCCAAGTTTAATACCTCCCCAAGTTGTTTTCTTGCATTTTGCTTACATAATAAGAACTATGCATCTAAGAAACACCTAAGAAAACTACTTGGGGCTTCAGAAATATCTATCATAAACTGTTTTTTCCTCTGTAATTCAGTGACTCACTAAACGCATACCATCTCCACCAAATGAATTTCACTGTGGATTAGGTCTTATATTACATGTATATTTACTACACTTGACAGCTAAGGATAGAGTTAGTGGAAGTTATCTCAAATACTATCTGAAAGAAAAAAAACACTTCTGTTTAACTTCATAAAACTATTTACAGGAATTAAGTTTATTTTGCTGAGCCACATATAACAAAAGTGATTGTGACAGTATCTCTATAATCTTTACTTCTATTTTATTATAGTCAATTTAATCTTACTCAATCCTGTGCATTAAAATGTAGGATGCGCAAGCAGTAATACTGCATTCACTGCAGGACATACTACATATAATTGACTGTTTGAAGAAATACACATGTGCCCTCCTTATAAAAAGAAAGTTGAGAAGCATAAAGCTAATACAAAAAAATTGTTTTACTTCATTATTAACCATAAATTCAATAGCTAAAAGACTTATTTTAGAAGTTGAAAACATAGTCAAACACCATGTAAAATAAGTGTTTAACAACAGACTATAAATATATTGCTAAGTTGCATTTTCTTTCTTTTTTTTAATTACAGGTTCAAAAAAAGAATTTCTTTGCTAAAAAAAATTACAGAAGTTTTATAAATGCATTTCATATCCCTGGAAGCTATAATAATCATCAGAAAGAGTAAGTCAGCTGTCTGAACAAAACTTATTTTAAAATTATTTACTCACATAAATCCGTCTGAAAAGCTAGAGCTTCAGGAAGGAAAGCTAATAAGAAACAGCATAGGCTTAAATTCTGCTAGCAGAAAGTGTGTACTTAGTATAACCCAAGTTATTTACCCACAAATGCTGGTTTTATTACATCACACAAGAAATGTTGTTTCCATTGGAAAAGCAAGCAATGTGGAAAGTTCCTTGCATGAACTAATGCATATATAGTAATGAATATGACCTTGTAGCACTAACTAGAGAGATGTAGAGCACTCGCTTGGTAGCTTTCTAATTTCTGATTTCAATCTGCTGCTCTATTGTTTTAAGCCTCGGCTGCACCAAAGTAACACTCGACAATCTCAGGAAACCGATGAGGGAGTCACTGTGATAACTCCATCTGATTAAACCTGCAGATCCTGCACAGTGTTTCCCACTGTTTTAATTCACTGTTGGTAGTTT
>NW_028185372.1:9548643-9554877 GCF_003343005.1 Rhea americana
AGAGAGAGAGAGAGAAGAAAAGGAAAGGAAAAGAGTGAACTAACATTTAGCTTGCTACAAAAACAACTCCTAAAAAATTAAGGAAAGTATCATATAAAAAACCCCACTGAGTTAAGTTTTACAATTGTACAAAATACTGGATGTTAACACTGTCCTGCTTTTTACTGGTATGTCTGTTCCTATTTAGAGGAGATGGGGGAAGGAGGAAAGAGTGAGAAAGAAGGGTGTTTCTTTATTCTACTGTAAACTGATTTTTGTGCATTCATTCCTTCAGTAGCTCAACCATCAGTGCTATTATACACTGTACAAACTACATGAAAATGTAAGACACCACATGCCTTGATTAGACACAAATGAGGTGCAATGCAGCATCAGCATATTTTATTATAGAAGCACAAAGAATATGGGGATCAAACACAGCCCTTCTCAGAAATGAACGAACCCCCAATGCACTGACCATATGCAACAGCATGAAGCAACSTTAACCCTAGCAAGAGAAGAGCTACAAGGTTAACTGCACTTGATCTCATACAGCACAGAATCTCAAGTGTTAGCTGCTAATGAACTATTTCCTAAACACAAGCACTCTTGCTTACAGTATGTAATTAACTGAGAGTTGAAAAAGTCAAAATTACTCACAGACTCCTGAAGATGCAATAGCAAACTATCTAAGACAGGAAATTCCAGTGCAATATTATAAAATGAGTAGGAATAAACATGCATAAAGTCAGGAACTGACAGGCCTCTGGATTACTGCAACTGTAGGAATCATGCTCATGCATGCTGTGCTATAATTTATGAAACTGAGCCCAGGAAGCAAGCAATCAGTTAGCTCCTCCTAACAAGTCCAACTGGCTATGGAAAGCTGGAAGGGCTGCACAGAACAATGAAGAGGAGCTATCCCACATATTAATCTGCTTATCTAGGATTGCTTTCTGTGTAGAGGGAGGGAAACCCGAAACAAGGGGCGGGGGGGAGGAAATCACAGCTTCGCTGTGCAAACAGCAGAACAACTTCAATCAGACAAATCTCTCGTTGCTCTCAGATAGCTAGTAGTATATTTGAACATACATAACATCAGCTGAAACATTTCAGAAGAGAAATGTCCTCCTAATAAGTTGATTTTTTCCCATTATTGACAAAAAACTACGCAAGCTGGATTTATGTTTCATATGCAACTGCTTCAGTGCTCTCCTGCTCTTAATTTAAATATAATGCTACTGCTTAATGTAAAATATTCTTCTATAAATCTGATTAGACTAAGGTTTTTATTCAGACCACAGTCACCCATTCAGCACATTAATCAGCAGCCTTTACTGCAAAGCCATCTGCATAGTCCTAGTGTAAAAAATGATATAAAGTTTAAGATTTAAGAAACTATTATTTTCCATGAAGATGGGGGCAGGAACAAGAGTCAGTGTCTTCAATTAATAACCAAAAAAGAACTCTTGAAACAATCCAGGACAGACTAAGATTTACACATTAGAGCATATAAAGTCAAGGTTGTCTTTCCTGGGAAATTCCATGGTTTTGGAAGGTGGTTTTGATGTTATTTGCAATAAATATCATTTTAACACTTTCTGCTAAATATTTTTTCCAAAGTGCTTTAGATTAATAAAAACCACTTTGTTTAATTCAAATTCATTTTATAAAAATATATAGTTTCATCTGATGAAAAATGCCTAGGGATTTGACAAGATCAGAGTCCATGGTGACCTCAGAGAACTATTTTCTTCTACACATGCCCAGCAAATTCTCCATGCTCATGAATTTCTGTTTATTCACAAAAGAAATGAGACAACCTTTAGTAAAGAATGATAAAAAAGCAGTTGCATTATTTTTGAAAAGAGCTGTCAGCCTCTTCATAAAGAAATAATGGTAATATTGTATGAAAAAAGTACTTCGGAGTGAATTAGCATGAATTTTACAAAGGTGGAAACAGCTTTGTTGGTTTTCTTTCTTTTAAATCCTTTTAAGGGTTATTTCTTCACATTTGTTCCTCTTTCTCCTTCCTCTTGTAATCTATGTTTTAATCATTCCTGAAATCTCTTTGGTAAAATACATGTTATTAAACCCCTCCAGAGTTTGCAGTCAGGATGCTCATATTCACCAGCTACTATAGATATTTTGCAGCTTTAGATATTTTCCCAGAAGACTGTTAGTAGCTGCAGATGACCATCTGGACCACCTTTTCCTGCTGGGCATCATTACTTGAATTAGAGAAACGGAAGCCTTTAATCTCATGAATCAGGTCTTTTTGCATACTTAAGCAGTCTCCTCCCCAGGTCTCCAATCTATCACTACATGCAGTTAATCATGAGCTATTTCTGCATTGCATCCTTTTAACTGCCTCTTGATGAAAAACTACATTGCAGAAAACCAACCTGCTAAAAATTAACTATATGTGTGTATATATCTCACATATTCAAAGTGTTATTCAGATATCTAGTTTTAGTTAATTAGAATATAAGAAATTTTTCATGTCATCTAGATTTCTAAAGCAACACATAATAAGAATAATTTTATTCAAAGATCCTACAATACTGTGAGGTACATGACTGGTAATGGGTTTTTAACTTTCAGCACTTGATACTCGGATTAGAAAGGTTACAGTTTTGTTGTTCAGACCTGACTCAAGAGGAACAAAAAGGGACAAAGGGACAAGAACATCACTTATTTCTCAACAGGTATTTAGTAATAGGTGAGGAAAAATCCCTCTGTGCAGTTGTACAGAGGAAATCCTTTGCCTGCATTTCTTACTCTTACTGGCAAATCAATGCCATAAGCATTTGAAGAAATTAAATATTTTGGAAAAAAATAAATACATATCTAGCTCAAATCTCTAATTTCAAATGAGCTAAGAAATATCTTAAAATATAGGTAACAACACAAAGTTGTTTCAGTATTTTTAAGATTATGGCAAAGATGAATGGACAGCCACAGCCCAACAAACTTGCCCATTTTTAGTGACAGGTTTGTGAGCACACAGCATACAATTTCAAGTTTTTCTTTGTATGTTTTGTTTTAGGACAGAACCATTTAATGTTTGTAATTATACTGTTTTGAATTAGACCAGTCCTTAGAAATCAATTACCCTTTTCATAAACCAGGATTTTCAGGATAATCAGGATTTTATCTTTCAATAACAAAAATAAAGCAGTAACAGTTCTGGATTTTAACGCTCCCTTTAAGTCTTATTTAAAGAAGAGATGGTACAAATAAAAATACAATCCAAAAATAAGTAATACTATACATTTTAACCTGTTCWTGTCATACCTATAGGGTAGGTACAATATTCTCATCTACTTATACCCACCAATAACCTTTCCATGAGCCCAAATTCCATTTGGCAGATACTAGAATCAAACGTAATAGCTTTATAATTTGAATTTGAGATTATCAACTTTTCAAGTCAAGTCATGTCGCCAAAGGAAAGAAGAAATAGTAAATTTYAGCTTCCTTCTGCCCTAACCTGAAGAAAATAAAGCAATTACCAGCTGGTTTCTCTCCACTGTGATTGAAGAGCTATATCCAAATAACATTTGCTAATCAAAGGGCCAAAAGAATGTATACATACACACTAATGTATTTTTTCCAGTCTAATCCAATAAGGGCTTGCCTTTCCACCAAAAAGCAGGCTTCATAGTCCTCACTCCTAGCACATCATCCACTAAACCACAAAAAAGAACAGCTTCTATAGGTGGAAGGGAGAGCATTTCCCCAACTCACTTCCAAAAACACCCCTCTTACATCTTCTGCTTCTTTTTATCAATCTGCCAATTAAAATGTGAACCTGTTAGCTCTCCAGTTCTCCTAACAACAAAATAAACCACAGCTCTCAGCTACATCTTCCAAGAGAGGCAGGCTTTGGTTTCCCTTCTCAAGATCATAGGGAGTGTTAGCTCCCGCCACTTTCACCAGTGCAGATGTACAGCCTGCACCAAGGCTGAGATATAGCCAAAACACATTCAGTGTTTTGAAAACTAAATCCACTYAGTAACATACTAAATTAATACTAATCCATTACTGCATAATTTTGAACAGTACCACATTGTAAATTTAACTACAGTAAACTAACAATCAAATAATTTACTGAAACAAAATTAGCAGTTAAGAGCAGCCTTGACTGAATAACTGGAATGTTTGAAGTAAAGCAATAAAGTTAATCCTTTAGTACTTAAGATATCATATTCTTAGCATTTAATTTTTTCTGTACTGTTAAATTACTCATGTCCATAACAGGAGCTTTCTGCATTTAATTCGCTCTTCCTGTACCAGGCTCCATTTCAGAACTCTGATTTATTGTGGTTTGGGGCCTAGTGTCAACTTCAAATCTACTAGGAAACTCAGTCTTAATAGTAATGATTCCTCTGTCCATTACATTTTTTTAAAAAAAATGGCTAACCCACAAATCATTTATCTTTTTCAATATTTGAAATACTTTTGTTAGCTATTTAAACACTATGCCATACAGCTTRAAAGGAAAGCATATCAACTAGGAGCTTCAACATTTATCTGCCTGTAGGTTAGCCTTTTTGGCAGACTGAAGGAGAATCTCATTTTCATACGTGGAGGTGTCTAGGCATAACAGACTTAAGTGCTTAACCAACTGGAAAAGACAGACACAGCCTGGGTAAGAATACAGTATGATAGGAGCTGCTGTATGAGACAGGACTGATCAGGAGTCTCTTCCTTCCTCATCTCTCCTCAACTAACTTACTAGCTGTGAGAAAATGGGCAATAGGCTACTCACATCAGCAGCAATTGGGTTGCTCAAAATAAGTTACTTGCAATAAACTTGCAACTTAATGCAAGTTATTAAATTATGTTCCAATATATTTTATACTTCTCAAGACAGATCCAACCTAGCAGCTGTAYGGCTCATCTCTTCCATTTCACATTCCTTTGCTCCTGCAATTCCAAGAGAGTCTTATGGATGGCCAGATATACAAGGTTGAAGCATCTGCAATATTTACAATATAATCTTAGAGTATTTGTGCTTATCTTTACCGGGATTATTTACAATCCATGAAGCTCATATGAGGAATAGGGCTATTAATTTCTTTATATGAATTAGCTATATAAACAGTAACTACTAAATCACGTCTTGAAACACACATGAAATGTATGTAAAGAAAGGCATCTTACTATTATATCCAGTTATAAAAAAGGCAGGGGAATTCTGTAAACTGGGACAGTATTGAAAAATAAAGGTATGGACAGTAGAAGTAGAGATCTGCAGAAAAGATTAAAAGAAATTCTGACTGTTTACTTATTTTAATAACCAGCAGGTATAATCCACCTATGGCTAGTGTGCTACATGAAGAATCTGGTTTCTCTGATTACATTAGCAAACAAGTATTTTGAGTTAAACAGCTTGAAGTATAAACATAAAATAGTTAAATAAACAAAAGTTGTTCATGTCTCCAGATGCTGCTTTTTGGCAGTAATGCCAAATACCAGATTGTAAACGATAATTATACTCTATATGATAGTTTTGTAAAGGAAGTCTTTTAAACAGTGCACAAAGACACACGGAAAGTATGTAAGGAATGGAACATATGATCCATGAATACACTTCCTACGTCAGAAGCAAAAGGACATGTAACTATATAACGATTTAGCAAAACAGTAAGTAAAAGAATTTGAAACTCCTGCTTACAGTAAACAAGAACCACCTCTGGTTAAGCTTACACTGTGTGACTACAAAAACAAGCAGAAGAAAAAGCACATTCACAAGAGATTTTTTTGAAAAAATTCCTGCATATCTATATGCATTTAGGGGCCCAAGGCATTATCTATACCACTGAAGGAGTACAAGAACAAGCTAACCTGGTGCTAAATGTRCTCCTACATGAACAATTTACTGCCAGCTTCGACACGGAAGCARTATAAGCATATCTTCATAGTTAATCAACTCTGCATGGAGGGAGAGCTGTGCTGCGCAGTCTGGATCTTGCTTGCAAACTTTAGCGTGTAAGCCTGCACAGTGTTACGCAGCATTATCTAGAGATGTTTGTATTGTGCTCAGGATAGAGATCTTCCAATGCACCAAAGAACTTCTAATCAAATTTGATATTTAGTAAATAAGAATATTTTAGTTAAAATAACTACCTACTATAATTTTAAAAAATAGAACARTTGTATCAAATCAGACCAAAGACCCATTTAGTTCAGCATCCTGACTTTGAAAGTGAGCCGTAATGGATACATAAAACAAGGCATTCCCATTAA
>NW_028185372.1:9554978-9609360 GCF_003343005.1 Rhea americana
AAAAAAAAAAAAAAAAAAAACTAGCAAGACTTAGTTATTAGCATCCTTTTCCTTCCAGTAATGCCTAGAGTGTTTGAGTGAGATCTAAGACTGTAAGACTGCATATTCAAAGAAAAGAAAAACCTACGCCCTATAAAGGCATTTGTTAAAAAGCATGGCAGTGTAGAATTTCTCTCAGTTTAACACAGCCAAGGAAGCCATAGGACTATTATTAAGCARCTTCCTCATGATCCTTGATAGACCCTGGAAGGGAATCCAGTTCTTCCAAGTCTCACTCCAGGATTTAAGCCATGAAATACCCATCTGCATTACTGTTACTGCAATGAAGCAATACTGCTACTGCACAACTGAGCATCCTGCACATTTGGAATCAACTTATGCTATCAAAGTTGCTTGACCTAAATCACAGACCAGAAATGATGGAGGATTGTAGCAAGCAGATTCACATTTAGACAAATGGGCAGCTAAAGCCAAGGGAACTCAGTCCACCCTCACTGGCTGGTCCACAAAGGAAAAATGGTAACAGCATTATTGCATAAACAGAACAAGATCTTGGGACATTGTTAGGAGTCTCAGTAACTAGACAGACATAGAGAATTTAGATTCTCATAGATACATAGGACACTTAYCCAAGTGGAGGAGATCAMAGGAGACAAACATATCCCCAAAAGTGCTTTCACTTGCACGTATTCTCTTTCAGAAAGATAAGAAGTTCARAGGAACACAGGGAAGAGAGACTCCATGGTTTAGAGATACAATTTTCACAAGGGGCTGCTTTTCTCTGTAGGAGTAACTGACATCTGGCCAGGAGTGAAGAAGCAGATAGCACATCTTCAAAAGAATGAGAAACCTTATGCTCCAACACATGCCAGAGAGCTAAGAAAYGGGCCAACTGAAGTTTAGTAGCTAGTAGACCTAACATCTTTGGACTGTACAGATTAGTCTGMTGAGTATCCAGTTCGGGAAGCCCTACAAAGACTATATGACAACTGTTTAATCGACCTTTTTACCTCCAGAAAAATCCGATTGTAAAAAAAATTCTTTTAATACATGGAGAACCAGAGCACTAGAAAGTTGTTGGCTTTTTTTTTTTTTTTTTCCAAAAAAGCAGCTAGATCTGTAGTTGCACACAAATTTGACTCATTCAATCTCAGCAGCAAGAAAGTTTAGAGCCCTCTAAGAACCAAGAGCAACTGTGTTAGAAACCAGCTATTAAGCCTGGCATTTCCAACCTCTGAATAGTAGATTTCAGAAGCAGTACAATATTTTACAAAGGATTTGGCAAGGAGGTTTTTCTAGGGGGGAGAGGGTGCCATGTATGTAGCTTCCTAGGTTTATATTTAGAAAAAACGTAAAAAACATTATATCYGCCATTAAACCTTCAGTGCTGGTTGGGAGATAGCTGTCAGCCCACAGGACAGACTGAACCATATTTGAGTAACATTTAAACATGTTACTGACAAACTCAGAAGCTTGACAGCTTGCTGGTGTGGACAGACCATGGGAGCTGAGCCCTGCTCTCAAGGGAGTAAAAACAGGGAACTGACGAAGGGACCCTCCATGATCTCTCCCCTCACCCTAACTCAGGAACCTCAGGCTTTCTTTCATCACTCCCAGTTGGGAAAAGCAGAAATATTCAAAYGATCTATGGGATCTTGGTCTCCAATAAATAGAACCAGGTATGAAACTCTGTGAGGAAGATTAAACTAGCACATTTCCTGTCCATCGCAATCTCCAGAGATGCTGTGAGTGAAGAGATCCATGTAGAGAGATATTTAGGGCAGAAGAATCCAAGGTACTTTATGAAACCCCTGCCAGGTCACTGGGAAAGGGAAGAGGGGCACACAAAGCTGCTAGGAAGAAATTAAAGTTATAATATCAGACAGGAGAAGGAAGTAGAGCCTACATTTTACCTTTTTTTGGGAGCCCCTCAAGTTCAAGAGCAGTGATGGTTCTGTGTGGGGCTGGAGTCCTTCCCCGATCTTCCCTCTCGCCCCCTCTGGCAGTCTTGGATGTTCTTAGTGAAGCAGCAGCTGTCACTCTGGCAGCAGCAGCGTGAGCCCAGCTGAGTTCATATATGCAGTTATTTTAGCATGTTGCTTTTTTACTTCTCAGGAAAATTTCTGGCAATTTAATACTCTGGATAGCTCAGTCAGACCTGGATAGCTTTTTCACTGGCAAAACAGACAAAAAATGTCCCAAACAAAATAGTTCTTTTCAAAGAACTGGTATTCTTTTCAAACAACTGTTGTGAACAAAGGCACAAGAGACTTAAGAGGAAGAGTTTTCTTTCTGGAGGGAAAYATTAAGCAACCAAGGTATAAGCAGAGCTGGTCACGTTTCTGGTTGCAAAACGCCAACTGAAGAAGTCTTAAGAACATGAAACAGACTTAAGAATTGTCAGTTATCTCCASACCACAGTCAAATGGTCTAAGCCTGTGACAGGCGAAACCATGCTGGTTCTTCCTTTCACACTCTCTTCCCTGTTGTTCCACTCATAGCAAGCAATAGCCTGGAATTTGAGTCTTGGTTGAAGTCACATTTCTGYCCAGTATACCCTTCTCTAAAGTCACAGTTTATCCATGGTCTAGATGTAGGGCATYCACAACCCTATTGGAAGTTCTCCACTCTATATGAAATACGAATAGTTTGGAGTAGACACTTGAACATCTTGGGTCCTCTTATCTCTCTTCCATACAGAGACCACTTCTTCCTGACTTCAGAAAGTTGTAATACCTTTATAAATACTGAGTTGTGCTAAAACATCACAAACAATATAAAACAAATCATAAGAATGGCCACACAAATCAAATCAAAGGTTGATGCACTCTGCGATCCTGTTTCACAGTGGCAASCTTAGATGCCAAAGAAAGAGTGAATGTATAGAAAATAATTTTCCAGAATGCACTTGCAATCTTCAGCTAGCTGTGTCTGAGCAACACACTAAGCCAAAGCTGACATCCTGGTTTATAACAACTCCCAATTAATTTTCTTCCATTAATTTGTGCAGTCACATTTTTTTAATCCACATAAGCCTTCAGCATTCATAGCAACCTATAAAAAAGAAATTCAGAGCTTAACCACACAGCCTATGAAAATCATCTCTTTTAGTTCTGAACCTGCTACCTCCTGGGTTCATTTAATGCTTTTTAGTTTTTGCACTTGAAAATGAAACAATTTTTCCCCATTCTTTTCTCTTATTGTATCATAGACATCAATTTTTCCCCTCAATCATCTCTTCTCCCAGTTAGRGATTCCTAGTCTATTCATTCGTTACTCATGTGAAAGTAAGTTCAGTATACAGGTACGCTGTCAGCTTATGCATTGGCATAACAACGTTCTTTTGGTAAGTGATACACTATATGACCTACACTGACAGCAGGCATCCTACCTGTTAAACTATTGTCACCCCTCAGCCTTGGGCTCACTGCTATGCAGAACTGGAAAAAGTTCCTAGTACTATGCATTTGTTTTCTYTTCCTCCACATCTCAGAGGCATGCAGCTTCAAGCTTCTCCTACAGTAATGAAATAATGGAAAAGCCTCTTGATGTTGCACAGTATGACCAAAAGTTTCAATGTATACTGGAAAATCAGAAACATGAATCATGGACAAAAGGACTTTTCATTCCAGTTRAAGATCACCTTTAGTAATTCTATTTCCTATTTTTCTTTTTTTTTTTTTTAAGTTTGCATTTGTTAAAGTCACTTAAAAGCTACATCATGTTGTTTCTATTGTAGTTGAAAATGATCTTTCACTGGTTATTAATTTTTAGTACTTATTTTTTCCTATTCGTACCAGCTGTTTTGGCAGGCAAAGAAAAGGTTTAATAATTGTCTTCCTTGTGCTATCCACTTTCAACCATCCAGTGTTCTCCACAGTTTCAGAGGTACCATACTGCTAAACTCTCCCAAAAGTGTAAACTATGAGATGTTCCTACCTCCTTGTAGAAACTAAAATTTATTCATTCCATTTGAGACACAGAATAATGACTAGCTGTGTTTTGTTGTCCCCTACAATGAGAACCTGACCTTTGCATTTAAGCTCATGTTGAGTGGTAGWGATTACTCTTCAGGGCATCTGTGTAATCAGGCCCTAAATGAAATCTGAAGTTTAAGTAGAAAGGTGGACCACTGTCTAAGRCTGGTGCAAAACATTTAAGTCCATTTCAAATCAAAATGCACAAAAAGGTATTTGGCAGCAGATACCAAAAAAGCACATACCTTTATGGTGGTGCTAAAGTTTGACCTTTATAGGGTGGGATAAATGAAAGCATTACTACTTCGAAACCTGTTCTGGTCTCCCCAGTACAAGAGAGACATGGAGCTACTGGAGAGAGTCCAGCGTAGGGCTACAAAGATGATCAGAGGGCTGGAGCACCTGCCCTATGAGGAACAGCTGCGAGAGCTGGGCCTCTTCAGCCTGGAGAAGAGAAGACTGAAGAGGGTATCTTATCAATGTGTACAAGTACCTGAAGGGAGGGTGTCAAGGGGACAGGGACAAACTCTTTTCAGTTGTCCCGTGTGACAGAACTAGAGGCAATGGGCAGAAATTGAAGCACAGGAAGTTCTGCCTGAACGTGAGGGGGAATTTCTTCACTGGGAGAGTGACGGAGCACTGGGACAGGTTGCCCAGAGAGGTTGTGGAGTCTCCTTCTCTGGAGATATTCAAAGCCTGCCTGAATGCAACCCTGTCTACCATGCTTTAAGTGACCCTGCTTGAGCAGGGAGATTGAATTAGATGATCTCCAGAGGTCCCTGCCAACCTTACTGATTCTATGACTCTGTTGCTGGAATTTTAAGAATAAATGAGCTAGGACTCATGATGAAAACTGTTTCAATTTCACATAATTAACACTAAGCATTTACCTCAATTAAGAAAATACCATCAGTCCAAACACATATTTAATAAACAAAGCTGGTTTCTAAGAATCAACTGTTATTTAAATATTACATCATTCTTTAAAGAGGTCTGCTAGATATAGACCRTTAGGATACCATCTCTCCATTTCAAATTCTATCTCCTATGTGAATGTATTTAAACAGTTTTCAAATGTACTTAAACAGTCTGAAGAATAATGTGACAGGTTTGGAACTGTTACCATTTTCTTATGAACATCCTTTAGCTTCAGCAACAAAAATACTTAAGACAATTCCCATGAAATTGCTGTTCATTATGCTATACTTGGGTCTATGAAGCAAAGAAGATAAAACATCAAAAGATAAAGGATATGTTCTAATTAATGACATGCCATGTTTATTTGCAGTATTGTGACAGTTGAAGAMGACAAAATATTTTCATATCACAATATTAGTAACATTCGGGGGGGTTAATCATTTCATACTGGGACATTTCTCAAACAAATACATATGTAAATAACTGGGGAAGATGGAGCTAACATATATTTTATCAGCAAACTAGAATGGCTCAGGCACCAGGCTGAAAATACATTTCAAGGTCMAACCAAGCACCCAAGTTATAGAAGTCCAGAGTTCTGCAGCTATTAACCACATGCAGATATTTAGGTGAGGGAATGTGGAGAAACAATTGACTAAAAGCAGATCCTGTCTAAAACTGCAAACAAGTCCAAGTTTTAAAGTGGTCTTTCAGGTAACCAAAAGTTCCTGGAGAACTGCCTGAAGCAACGTAATGTACCATGAGTATGAAGTGTATAAACTGAATAGCAGCCATATGGTCTCATTGCCAAAAGCCTGATCCCTATCTTTACTCCTAACAGTCACTTTTCCTCATCATGACACATTCATACAGACACTGAATATATCAGAAGATATAGCAGTTTCAGTGATCTTAATAAGAACAGAAATGTTCATACTATTCTGCAAATGTTAATTGTCAAATATGACTAATACAACACCAATTTCAGTAACCACTGAAATACTCAATCATCTTTCTGTGATCTGGTTTGTATCTTAGCAAGAGAAAACAAAAKAGATTATTACTATACTCTCCTTAAAAATAATTGGAGATAGCATACAGAACGCCACTCAGCAACCTTTAGGCAGTGCCTCAAGCACTTCAGCTACAATATCCACTATATCTTTATGATTAGATAAAAAAGAACAGTCCTTACTAACTTGTCTATTCAAAGTGAATATTTAAAATGAAAAGCAAAATTCAAAATCCCTTTAATGCAATTTTCATTATAACAATGAAAATTACCGAAATTTGGAACATGTCCAAAACCCCAAACGAGGTGGGCTTTCTGTCTTCAGGCATTCACATTTTTTGCTCTAGAAGTCAAGCAGTTCCCATCACTTATGAGAAATACCTCAGAGGTCTGTAGTTTGCTTCAGTTTCCTTTCCATTAAGCTGCACATATTAGTATAACAATAGAATAATATCTCTAGTGGATAACATTTCAAATTTTACATCAGTACTGATGTATAAAGAGCCAGATAATCCTTTAGGTTGTATAGACACATCAAGTTGCATACACCATAGAAAACAACCTTTGGAAAAAAAGTGCACCTGAAATGAAAACAGTTTTCAATTAATTCCCCACAAATACACTAGCTCAGCCTAAGTAGATAGAGGAAGGGGAGTGTGGGCCAGCAGAAAAAACATTTAGAAAAAGATAAAGCAAGTGTGGCTTCAGCAAAACAGGTGTACTTATGCATATATATATATGTATATATACACACATACACACACACACACACATATATATAGACCATGACAGACATTATGAAATATGGGATTGCAGTCTGTGCTTTAATCTTTTTCATTCATCCAGGATTATTTTTATTGTAGTCCTCTACTCATTTTAGTTATGTCACTAAGAAACAGTTTTTAGATCCTGGGGATGAGAGGGTAAAGGGGAGGGGGCTGGAGTGGGAAATACAAAAGAAGGGTAAGGTCACAGAAGTCTATTATCACACAGAAAACCTGCATTGCCCATGTTAAGGACTTGTAAAACAGCCACGAGGACCTCCTGACATAGCCTTAGTAAGTCATTTCATCCAAATGCAGAGCAGCATGCTACTGCACYCACTATGGCACAGTATAGGGTCAGCCAGTCGGGAATCAAAACCAGCACACCATCACATCATACCCTAAAAAGTTAACACTGCAGCAACTTAAGGAAATAATTGGTTTAAAATGTGTAAGCTGTCAAGCATCAGAAAGAATATTAAGTTGCTTTTAGAAAAAAACAGTAAGAACAGAATGTTATGCCATCATGTTTTGCATCTCTTCATGTCTAGCCACTGACTATCCAAGATGACACAGTGCAAAAGGCAAATAAAAAAGGACTACCAAAGAGTTCAGAAACACTGAAAAATACATATATAAAAAGTGATTAAGAGAAATCATGATATGAATTCTATTTGGAAAATAAAAGAAAAAGCACTGAAGACTTGTTTATTTATCTCAAAACCTGAGAATCAGTGTGGGAAATTAAAAGGCAGCATTCAAATAGATAAATTTTTTTTGAAATTTGCTATTATATTTTCCATCTTATTTACCCAAGCATTCATAAAATGGATAAAGTTATCTTATATCCATAGTAAAAATTTTGTATGACTTTCCATTTTCCRTATTTCAGAAAATGGCCCTTAATCCAGGTAAAGAGGAGATAATACCATGTAAAGAAACAGATTGAGACACCCTCTGAAAATGCCTCTCACTGCTGGTAAAGAGCACTGTTTTTTTTCATTGGCATTACCTACTCCCTTGAAAAAGTATGCAAAAGCAGCAGTGCTTAATGTACTGCTGGGTATTTACATGAGACAACTGCCATAACCTTTTTGTGTGTTGCAATGGAGCAGCACTAATCCTTTTCCAAAAAAAATTATTCAAGTTGCTTGATGACAAAAAAGTTCGTCTGTTTTTTAGCTAACTGACCTTTAAAATATATGGCTTGATTCTACCAAGCACTTTTTAARTAAGTACAGATCTGGCACTAGACACATTCTTGCATAATTTCTGTTTTCATAACACAAACAGGGAGTTCAAGAGTATTAAAGAAAAAAATTGCAACAAAGTAGCTTTTGTCAATAAGTGAACCATAACTCTCCTGTTACCAAGTTTCCTGTGTCCTACCTTAATGTTAACAAACATAAGCACAAAGGACTCCATTCTCCCAGGCTAACAATGAATTGCAGAAGGTACCACTTTCTTAAACCTACGTCTTTCTCCTCAAGAGGACTTAATAACTCAAATCTGTCTTCCTCTACTAAGCCAGTGTAAGAGCATGCATTGGAGATAGTTTGGGAAATCAATAACCTCAAATGATAGTATTGCAGTTGGTCTAAATCAACAGGTTTTTTTTTTTATTCTATTTATAAATTAAAGAAATATTTAAATGGCTACAAACATTTTAGACAAACTTTAAATGCTTGTATCAAGTACATATATTAATGTATTGATTACTACAAAGTCTAAAGGTTCAACACGAGAGATATTTTGTGTTGAACATACCAACAAGACATGTAAAAAGAACTTATGTTTTCTTAGGGTAAGGGGTCTAACTAGTTCTGCACAGAAGACTATAACTAATCTAAGTGAAATAATTCTTGTTTTGATTAAGAAGGTGGCTTGATTATCTCCTGAATAGGAAGGAATAACATGAGTCTTTGGAATGAAGACTAGAATTTTTTTTAAGTATTATTCAATACTGATTTTWAGATTTTTCATTGACTGAAAATCCMCTACAATCATTTAGAAAACTGTTTCAATAGTTTGAGTTGAGGAGTTGAATAGCTCCTAATTTCTAATCTAAGTATTTCTGAATTCAGTTTCTAGTCAAGCTAGCCTTTAATCTATCAGACAACTGGGCTATTACTAAAATTTCTCTCCTCATACTGATGAAGTCACTATTTAAAATCTTAAGAATATTATGCAGATCTTTCGTTAGGGACACCACTACTAACTACAGCAAGTTAAAGAACATGGCCTGTAGGAAACTATTATAATTAAGAATAATTAATGAATATTCTTAATGCTGATATAATGCAGAAAAGCATTGTAGAATGGCAGCCCTTAGCTATAAGAGAATTTGTCGAGATTTCAAAGTCTGCTTGCCAAGAAAAGTTAAAGCAAGGTAATTCTTAGGAAACAGCAATTAAGAAATGCAGTTGCTGAAGTCAAGAGTCCTTGTATAAAACAGGAAGGATAAGATAATTCAAAAGATTGCATAAGCAAATACATTTTTGGCTTTTAAGATGGAGGAGGCAAAGAATCCATTGGCTGCAGCAGTAGACTTGTGGTCAGGGAAAAGGTGCAGCATATGGAGCAAGGCTGATGTTGAATACYTGTAGCTGATAGAAGCTACAATGGTGGGACACTATCCTAGAAGAAATATGGACCTTACTTGGTAAAAGTATTTACAGTAGGAAACGGAATCTGGAACCATCTTTTCTTTTGAGAGGTGTAGCTCATCGGCAATTTTGACACATGCTGCACAGTTGCCAGTCCTGCAAAGGTGATTGCAGCATGCTGCTAATTTAGTGCAAGATTCACGAGCAACAGCACCAAGCAAAGGAAATCTAAYGCCTCTATGGAACTCAAAAGATGATTAACCCGAGGCTTTCAGGAACATTATTGGCAAAGTGCATTTAAGATTTGGAAGAAAGTGCCTCTAAAGGACTTTCCACAGCATAAGGACAGCCTGCAGTGCAGTTAAATTACTGTTTTCCCAGGTCTATATCCAAGTGCCAAGCCCCACTGAAAAAGCACAGTATCTATCTTCAAAGTTATCCTAAATGAGGAAAAACCAATAGGAAGGGAATTCCAAATGAGATGATTCAGCAGCACTGAACAGGCTACAGCTGCACTAAGCATCAGATGACTTTTAGTGCCAAAGCACAGGCAGGTAGTGCAATAGGTTCACTGAAGGAAGCATTAAAAGGTCTGAGAGGGAAAGAAGATACAAGAGGAGGAGGAGCTAATAGACTGCACTAGCTTTAGTAATAATGTAGCATACCTTAAATAAGAATGAAAGCACTAAAGTATATCAACTGAAAATCTGCAGTTTCTTATACRTATATAGATAGTCAAGTGATATTTTTCCATAAAAACAACAGAAAAGTACTGTTAGGTCATACAGTTTGAACTCCTAGCTATRAAAAAACCATCATCCTTGGAATTCTCTCTAAAGGGGTGGCAATTAGAAACTCRATTGATTTTTTGTTTGTTTGTTTACAGGCATATCTTGTCACCAACTGCAACATTTCAGAAACATGCCTTGCCCTATCCATCTACACAAGATCATATATAGTTTCCCTGTTTTTTACACAACAAAATAAGCCTGTTTACTGCTCCCCACAGACAGCAATAGACAATTATGGCAGAGCAAGTGGTGACAGTGACTCTAATTTAAACCTACCAGTTTGTACCATCCAAGAATTATATATATATATATATATATATGTATGTATGTATGTGTGTATATATATATATATATACACACACACATATATATAAATAAATAAAATAGAATACCTATTAGACTTTTCAAGCAATCTAAGGAAAGATCAGTCCTACTACTCAGAAGAGTCCTTTGTTTATCAGGGAGCAAAACAGAAGAGGAGTAACTCTGCTCATGCAAGCATTTTAGCCTCCAAGTTTACTCGTCGGTCTCCTTTCTGAAACCCACAGCAGTCAACTGCAGTTTAAACTAACACTAACAATCAACCACTGTGAAGTAAACATCATTATGGAAGGATATTTSGATTAGAACAAACAGAGGAAGAAATATGATCAAGAGCAAAAGCATAATTAATGACATTCTATTATTTAAATTTTCCCTTCTTGCCTTCACTAGGAAAGAGACATAAGTGACACCGGCGAGACAAGGTAAGACTGGTAAGCAAGGTCACTGCAGAGGAGATAGGTCTCTCAAACTTAAAAAGCAAAACGGAACCACTCACAACATCAACTTTGTTCCTAAAGATGCTTAGTTTTACTTCTCTCTTTCAGAGAATTTACAACATATTTTCTGAATAAACAAACATCACATAGTTCTATTACTGCCTATTGTCTATTAACAATCCTTTAAGAAGCTGCTCGGAAGAGTCTTTCCTGCCTCCTGAATGCACATTAACTTTCAGCATTTCTTCATAGAGAACTGTTAGAAGCCTTTCCCTTCCCAAGGCTTTATATTCTATTTTGACTAGGATAGAAACACAAACTTTATACTTATTGAAAAAACAAATCAACCAATTGTAAGTCCTGAAAGTGGTCTGGTAGAGGCTAGACTCTCCTCCTCTTGTTATATATCTCCCACAGGTAACAATCAATGTTTTCCAAGTCACCTCTCAATTTAATTTTGCTTAAGTAAAGAGACCTTCAAGTTGAACTGTTCTCATTATTGGGCCTTTCCAGTCACCCTGTTCTGCCTTAATTTGTTGTTCATTTGTTCATATATAAAGCASAAGGCCACCATATCAAGTACTAACAGAAAATTCACATATTGTTGTGTAACAGTCAGCCTGACAGCCATAATAAGTTCCCCTTCCTTCCAATAAAATCACTCCATTGATTTGGTCCAAACAATGYCTAGTTCCACAGCTCGCCCCTTTTCCATTCACCTGCTTTTTGCCACATCCTCTTTTTATATTTTCTTTGACAATTAACTTTCCTTATTCTACCAAAAGCAAATACTGATTTTGTGCAAAATGTTTCAAACATCATTGACTTGCTAACATCAAGAAGATCTTGCTACTCTTGGAGGCTGTAGCAGAGGCTACAGTCATGACCATGCTTGGAAAACAGGCTCCTAGAAAGAGTAAAGTTTGGAGTTAGACTTGTAACATTCATATTTACAAACTGTTCCTTACTTTGGTAGCAGGGCATGTCTAAATGCTTGATATATCAGCATCAAAAAACAACGAAGAAAGAATGAGCCTCTGCAGATACAGTATTTAGGCAATTGGAGCTCGATATGTTCCAGTTGCGCTCTCACATGAAGAGCAACTCCATGAAGAGCACCTCGCCTCCCTGGCCTGTCTTTCCTGAAAAGCCACATGGTCATCCATGATGGCATTCCAGTCATGCGAGCTATCCCACCATGTCTCCGTGATTGCAAGGAGATCATGACCCTGCAATCGCACACAGATCTCTAGCTCCTCCTGTTTGTTCCTCATGCTGTGTGCATTGGGGTACAGGCATTTCAAAGATGTAGTCATGCCTGCGGGTTTCCCAGGAAGGGTGTAGGGGGGTTGCCCATAGCCGCGTCCCAAACACACATCCCCAGCTGCATGCACCTGTTGGAGACCACCCAACCCAACTTGTGTTTTGTTGTCTATCCTGTCTCTATGACCCCCACACCCACCTAGTTTAAAGCCCTCTTCACTAGGCTGGCCAATCTGTTTGCAAAGGCAAATGTGCCCTGCTTGGTGAGGTGAATCCCATCTCTCTGAAATACTGGAAGCTGAAGACTGTAATGTTGTCTTGCTTAATGCTTTCAGGGTCACACAAAAGCCAATGGCAAAAGTTTGTATTAATAGCTGCTGTTCTTCACTGAGCAAAGATACTTACATACATTGAAAAGCCTTTCCCACTGAAAGCAAACACCTTAGAGGTTAAGCATTTAAAAACAAACTTTTCCTAAAGTGACATGATTCTCAATCTGTACCTTTCTCCTCAACCTGGAGCAAGTGGATAGCATTCAGCCTCAAGTCTTTTCAACACATGTGCAAATGCAGCTTGCATTCTCTGTTAAACCTTTGGCATGGAATCATTGGCGGAGCTTAAATATATTTTAGGCAGTCATTTAGACAACCCACCTATACCAATAGTGGCAGCCACTCTTCCCTGATCCAGCCATGGCCAGACTGCAGCATCATTATCAAGATTATTTCCTACTGAAGGCCACCAAAACCTACCAGAAATCTTGTTTATGACTTCACAAACCTGAAATCAATAAGTTGTCTAGAACAAATCAGTATTTTATATCAGTTAATATTTTGCAGATACTTTGAGTATGTTCAGACACAATACTAACCAAATACATAGAGCAGTTTGGGAAATCAGGTATACGCAACAGGAATCTTGATTCTCTTTTTCCTACCTTCTTAACTGTAAGAAAATGAACACTAGCATGGTAAGTACAATCAGTACTATTCTACACACAAGAAATTCACACAGGATCACAGAGCAGCACATAAAGCAGGCTACAGAGAAGTAACACTAGCTTCAGCTGAAAAAAAAAGTCATGAGAGAAAGTCAATCAAGAAAAATTTGAGCCTCTTTAAGCATGAAAAACAACTCTTAGCAGCCTGCTCAGTGACCAGACCCTTCTGCATCCCTTCTGCATTCAGCTAGCAGTTTCCCAAGTCAGACTTTGTTCTAGAAAGAGTTAAAAATGATCTTAGAAAAGCTAATGAAATCCTAATGCAAAAGGGTCACAGCTAGGGTTTTCTACAGCTGTGACTTTACAAGAGCCTATATAA
This sequence comes from Rhea americana, assembly GCF_003343005.1. Classification (NCBI taxonomy): domain Eukaryota; kingdom Metazoa; phylum Chordata; class Aves; order Rheiformes; family Rheidae; genus Rhea; species Rhea americana. The sequence continues at coordinate 9,568,390 of NW_028185372.1, forward strand.
AGCCTTTAGAGGAAAACCTATAGCTTCAGGAATTTGATCCTGATTTGCTAGTTCACTCCATATTCTAGTTCGTCAGAAAAATATTTAGAGTTTTTATAAAATTGAAAGTGTACACCAGCTATACATCCTGGAATGTTATGTTCTCCAGAAAAATCCAAGTCCAAGCTGTTTGAACATGTAGCATTCACCACTCAGGAGCATGTGGTGCAGCTTTCCTGGACAGAGATTTGCACAGTTACCCTTGTATTTTCCTCATATTATGTACACCTCTCCTCACCCAAGCTGGGAAAACAAGACAACAATTTTACCAGGATTTTTTTTTAATATATATACACTATTTGTCTGCCTTGTAATCTATCTTCACTTTGAATAGACAGAAATAGGCTGCTGTTATTTTCTATTTAATTCAGGTATGTGGAAATTTCAAGCACAACACATACTGGTTAAAAAATTTAGGCTTTTTGAAGATTAGTAACAAGATTTGTAAACAGCATCTTAGACAATACGCTTGGACAGACCCAGCTTATCCATTTGATGGTGACTTTATGGATGCACACGTCTAAGTTCTGAAGAGCTTAYTAACTGAGGCTCACATACAACATTGATTTAACTACGCTGCATCTAGAACCAGTGTAGGACCTTGCAAAATACACTTCTCTCTCAAAACCTGACATTTCTGCACTGTGTTCTCAAAAGCAGAAATAGTTGTGAACACAGGGCAAACATCTCAGTGGTTTTTCACCCAGAGAGGTCTAAGTTCAGGTGGGCTTATTAACTTCATCACAGCTGGACCCAATCTGATTCTATGCAGAACACCTGATCCCACATCTACTTTTCCTTCACTAAGTTTAAGGCAGGCTTATTAAATTGTAAGGATGCTCACAAGTCTGGGTTTTCTGTAACACACAATGCATCAAACAAAAGCCATTGTGCTTGTGCAATGGATAAAAATGTATTCCAATAAAAGATCATTAAGGCAGCAGAGTCAAATACTCAAGAGCTGAAAGTGCTGTGTTACTCATGCAACATTAATTCCCAATATCTTGTTTTGCACATCTATTAGATTATAATCTAATTATATAAGCACATATTATTATGTCCACAGGATACCCAATACATTCAACACTATTTTCATTTCAATAGAATGAGTGGACAGGAACAAAAACAACAATATACACTGCTGCTGATTAACAATAAATAGAGTTCATGGTCTTAAAATCTTGGCTTTCCTATACCCCGCAAATAATAAACATTAAATATCTTCAATAACACATTCGAAAAGGAAGTATTACAGCATTCTGGTCACAGTACAATAATAATGGCTTCCATTTCAGAAAAAGCTTTCATTTTAACAAAGTTCTTATTTTCTGTCTCCATTTAAAACATTTTAAAAAATTATGCTTTCTAGCTGCCAGTTTTTAGAAGGTATGTAACCATCTTCTGCAAAAGATAAAGAAAAAAAATAGTAACTTTGGGAGAAACTGCTGCTCCAAGCTGATCTTGCCTCCAAAACAAAAGGAGAAGGTAGAAAAGAAAAACAAGAATTAAAAAGCACAATCTCTATTCCYGAGACTGATTTGACTTGCAGTCTTGCTGCTGAAAAGAGGCACAGCATATGGTTTTAGCAGCTACTTCAAGACCTCACTGTATTGTTCTCAGCCCAGTGTGTTTTCAAGACATCATAAACAACTTCAGAATATCAGTAGTCCTATTTCACAGATTATTAAAAAAATACAGTAACAATAAAGGACCAAAACATCTTTGTGAAGTTCAGATAAACTAGCCGAACTGAAAAGGCAACACATTTTTCCAGGTCTCAGTATCGCACTCTCGTCATTTAAACAAGTTCACTTGCAGAAGACTCAGGTGCACCTTTGACAACACTGTTGTTCCATAGTCATCTTCTGTTGTCTGGAGAAAACTACTTTGGAGTTAGCTCAGATTAACACAGAGAATAATACTCAACTGGGGCAGAGCAATCTATCAGCCACTGCTGATTTTTCCAATTTAAGTAGAATTTATAAACCAGGTAGCGAGCCAATTTAAAATAAGACTGCTGCTATGCTTGGTGAGAGGATTATAGTCAGAATCACTAACTCAGTATGCAGCTGAAGTGTTACCCTTACTAACATCAAGGAAACAACCAATGAAATTATTCTAGTGTTGCAAAACAAACGAGGAATAATGTTTTACATTGTAAACAAACATCTCCTGCACTTCAGAAGTGGTATTAGGTGAAAAAAAAAAAAAAATCAATCCTTTCCCTTCACCCTTTCCCCTTTCACTTGTTTTTAAAAAAGTGAAAGTATCACAAATTTAAAAAATGCTCTTTTATGGAGAAGGTAAAGACATCTTTTATTCTTATAGACTATTAGAAAAAAGAGATAAAATACACACCTGTTCTCCCTCCCCCCCCTTTTTTTTGCTGCTTCAGTCATTACTCTAACACAGACACAGTACTTCAACATGCCTTCATAAATATGAAGCACATAGCACTTAAACAACAGCACCAGTTAGTAGTTTGGTTTTTACTGTTCCCTCTTGATGTTGTTTTACTCAGCTATGCAGCCAATGCTGGAAATACAACACTACTATTGAATTAAATCAGTAACTAGGTATTTTAGTATACTAATGAGGTTAACATTTGAAAGGTTAACATTTGAAAGGCAAGAACTTTACAAAACAATACTCATTACAGTATTGCCTAAAGAGAAGTCACAACCTAATTACAACACAGTAATATCAGCCTAACTCTAATAAGCAACAGCATACTTCATAAAATCAAATTCTAAAGGTTTTTATATGAACTTTGTCTCTATTCCTTTTTGATTGTAAGTTTTGAACAATGTCACAAGGCTGACCTCTGCTGGGTCATAAATTACCAAGCATCCAGATTGATAAAACATATAAAAAATAAAATCTAAATAGCTATCAAGAAGGAGAAAGGGAAGGTTCCTTTCATAAAATCTCAAAGTATTTCCCATTGATTGCAACCTCAAAACAGTTCAGTATTCTTTACACAGTATCTTGCAACAGGAAAGCTAACATACTGCAAATCATTATACCAGACCGGGAACTAACAGTCCCACACCTTGTTCTCTCACCACTATTGGTCACATACAAAACATGGAACTACTGCTTGTCATTAGATTAAGCCTAAAAACCAGTGCAGCACATAAGCTTTGAAATCACATAAAATCTTGGTCAAGCACAAGGCCAGATCCTCACACAAGTAAGTGCCATTCACAAACTTGTGAATGTATTACACCTTTTATTCACCTTTTGAGTCTACAGGTGCTGAGGACTGTCCATGCTCTCCCTTAGCTAGCAGGTTCAGGAAACATTGCTGGAAGCTTCTCTCGCAGTTAATCCTAAAGTTTCAGAGAATCTTGCAGTGATTTTAAATCATTGTTGTAACAGAGCAAATATAAAAGTTCACTACAAGAAAAGWAGCTGAAGATGACTTTGGGTTAATATTAAGACAAGAACACTTTAGGCTGCCTTGGATATCACGAATTTTCTTTCCTAGATACCAATTTTCATCAATGCAGCATCATATAACCCCAAGTTTAAAAAAAAAAAATGCACATTTTGAAATACTTAGATCATAAAGCAACAAAAACTGTATCTCTAGAATTTATACCAGCCACTAGACCACATTTCCATATATCTTATCCTCTCTTTCACTCCCAGGCAAAGCAACTGCAGCAGAGACATACCTCACCCTCCCTGAGCCGCGCAGAGCTGATCTTCATTATCCCCAGCAGCAGCTGTGCCTTGGCAACCCAGCAGCTGACCCCTCTTTGCCTTTAGCCACTGAGGTTTAGCTGAAAAACAAAGGTAGCCAATACTGATTTCTTTAGTTGCCTCAGAAATCAAGCAAGCAATGACAAATCAACTGTTTCCCCAGCACCTCTTGATTATCAAGTCATTGAAGGAAACTAATAAATTTGAACAGATGCATCTCTCACATGTAAATATCCATAGCATGCAAACACAGAGGGCCCTAAGATTTTGTCTGAGCTCCCACAAATCACAAGTTATGCTTCCCCTCTACTCACCTTGCCCTGAGCTCAAGGGCTTGGGTTTCAGGAAATATCTTTAAAACAAGATCTTTCTGAAAGGTATCAACAAAAATTAAATTTCATCACATTCCCATCTTTCAGTACCCCACTGGTTAAAAAAAAAAAAAAGTCTCCTTCTTAAGTGTATCAAGCTTCATCTTCTAACCATTAAGCATTATTCTTTTCTTAACTGGTTTCTTTGCTGCTTGCCAACATATATACTTTCTACACTTCCACAAGCTAATCGAGTGACCTCCTGTTCTTGTTTCTCATAAATGGATAAGACTGTGCAGTAATGCAAACTCTCAGTCCAAGGAAAATAATTTTGAATACTCACATTGCATCCTCTACAGTTTTACAAAAGCCTGCAAAAACTGCAATATTTTCAGTGTCAGTCTCTCGGTATTGAGTGCAGAGGTACACACAAGAGATGAGTCAGCTGATTTTATGTAACAACCTCTAGTTTAGACCTTCAAGAATCACAGTAGTCCTCTGCCTCAGCATAATACTGGGAAGCCTTGTTCACTGTAGTAGTAGTCTCTTATAGAACCATAGTTTTCCAGAACAGTCTTCCCCCTTCCTCTTTTTTTTTTTTTTTTTTTTTTAGTAACCTACATTTCTTTTTCTTAGATGTATAACCTTGATGTGACCATGTCTGAATTCATTTTCAACCTGCACTGCTCCATATTAATGCCTTATTATTATTATTAACCATTCTGAAACATTAATGAGATTAACAGTGATTTTTATTTTTACATCCTTAAGGAAAACACTGGCTAGCAGGAAAATCTAGTAGTGATTCCTGTAGAAAATCCATAAGGAGTATCTCCATCAGTTATGATTCCCTCATGCCTGCAGTTACTCAGTTCTTAGTCACTTAAACACTTACTGACATTATCCATAACAATTTTGCCAGATACTACTAAATGAAATGGCATAGAAAACCTATTGTATCCACAATTTTCAGCCATGTTCCATAGCTCCATCAATACCTCTAAGGACTCCATAAAAAAGAAAGAGTTAAGTCATCTAACCTAAATCTGCTATACAGGGATGTCAACCCCACAGAAAAATTTTCAGAAGTCAAGAACTGAAACACACTATCAAACAATTTTATCTTTGTCACAAAAAAAAAAAAACAGCTTTTCCAAGTAATTATATTCTATTAAAAAAACAAAACAATGTAAAATAAAACCAAAAAATACCCAAGCATATTCTGTATCAGTTTTTCCACTCCTTTGCCATTAACTTGGATTATTCCTACTTACCTTCTTGAAAAAGAGTGTATTTGGCATTCTTCTGATTTTTTCCTGTTTTTGCCAGAGCAAGGAAGAGATGTCTTCAGGCAACTTTGGATATCTAAAGGTCCTCAAAAAGGCTGTGAACGTGAAAATAACTACCCCAACCAATACTGTTTAAACATCTTGCCTCTCTCAATTACTTTTAGAAAGAACTTCATGCACACAGATCAGCTTCATTCTTTTCAAACACAGGCCTGAGCATCTCCTTTATGTTATAAAATTATCACAATGAAACTATATGGGAGTTAGGAACACAAATAGAAATACATGAATAAGAAAATATTTCTCCTAACTTTAGATGTCTGTAACCAGGTAACTAGAGCCATCTATTCCCTTTACAGTCAGGGGAAAGCAACAGTTACCTTTCCAATATATCTACATTGCACCGAAATTTTTATCCAAGGAGATAAATAGTGTCTTAGATACCTAAATATTCTATAATCTGAGTTTCTGAAAAAAACATTCACAACCCAATACAGCAAGAGATCTTGATCAACAATGATTATAGTGCTAGTACTTGAACACAGGGCTAAAGAACTTACTCATGTAACTTCAACTCTATCTTTCAGGCTTTGTTTTCTCGAGAAGCCTATCATTCCACATTTCTGCTGTAAGCATAAAGAATTGATGAAAAAAGTAAYGTTAGTGCATTACAGTTGGTATAAAGTACATCACCTGTTCCAAGTTAATAAAATTCAAGTGCACTTAAATACCTGGAAAGTAATATCTGTAAGAAATGAGTTTGTGAATTCCAAACGTAGAGTAGCCTCCTAAAGCTAAAATAATTAGAATCATAAGCCCAAAGGCAGTAGGAGATTTAAAAATTTCTGGTCAAGAAATAAAGTGAGTCATACTGAGTTAGCATGCGATAGAGGAAAGAAGCTAAAAGAAAGAGAAGCTCTTAGGTTGTAAAACATGTTTTTGGAAGAGAGAGAAAAAGCTGTGGCATATCATGGCAATAACTTTAAAAGCACAGTTTGGCAGTATGCTACGTTCTTAGCTGTAGTTCTTATTTCTGCCTAACAGAACAAGACAATGAAATCCCCCAGATTTTGCCCAAACTTCCTCTCTGTTAATAAAGTAACATCTGAAAACCATTCCAGAAAATAACATCAGCCATCAGTCATTCTTTGTAGTCATACATGTTAACAACTGATACCACAAACATGATAAATCAGAAGTGAATTAAACAGACTCATTCAAAGTAAAAGCAATTAAATAATCCATGTGCATTAGTAGCTAATGATGAAAGCCATCACTCACAGTATGATCAATGCCAGGATTAGAACAAAAACTGAGATATGTGAACCAAAAGATTTTCTTGATGACCAATTGTTAATTTAGGAACTGGAGTAAACTGCATTTGTGTAGGGAAAGAAAGCATCGCTACAAATAGCAAAAGTGATGGGAAGCAAAGGCTTATCTCCCTTCCCAGAAGGGGAAGATCAGTACTGTTCTTCCCTCTTCCAGGAGATTCTAGAGCAAAGCTCCCATAGATATGAGGTCACCAGGACCTACTAGATCAGGAAAAGAATTCTAGTTAGTGTGTAGTTGGAGGAAAGAAAAGATGCTGCAATTTCTCCTCATGGAAAATAATGGGTAAACTGAAGTTTACATTTCCAAAAAAAAAAAAATGTTTAAAACAGACTAAAGAAAGATAAGAAAAAGGGGGGGAGGGGGAAGGGAAAGAACAATGGGAAAAAGTATCCAGTACAACACTAAGTCATGTCAGTAAACAGGGAAATGATTTTCAGTGGCTAATTGGCTTCTACTTCTCCTTTGCAGTTAAGGACTGACAGAGTTCTTGGGAGTTTCCACTTTTTGATGCAAGACAACCTTTCTTAATATCCTAACTCATTATTGTACTTTAGCTGTAACCAGATTTTTGTACGTGAGTAGTCTAGTGATAGTCTAACTTCAATTGCACATAAGCATATACAGAAGAATATGGCAAATCTAAAAAGACTGTCACATTTAGAGACCTCGTACAAAAGGTAAGAAGTGGTCTCAGATGACTTTAAATATTAACTAATTAATATTTCCTTAATGTTGTTGAGAGAGTCATGCATTTTCTTTAAGAAATGAAGATTACTGAAATCAAATCCAAGTATAACTGATCTGTGAAAACACATCATGGAATCATGCATGTACAGTTCATCAAAAGCACAACGCCTGAGGAATCTTTCAGTCTATTAAACTATCAACCTTGTAATGTACATCTCATAACTTATTGACTAGTCAGGAGGCTGGCAAAGTAAAAATGCTCTCAATGCTGCATTACAGGATAGTCAGTCATCATGATGCTTATCATATTTTCAGATAGAAGTTTAGTGAGATGTCAGCTGCCTTCATACCTGAACACTCTACTCTGGGGATTCAACATGTGTGAAATGCTGCTCATTAAAAATCTGATGCATGACATGAAACCACCACTGTAAGTAAATATTGGAAAATGTTAATGCTTTAATAGCTCAAAAATGCTGTCACTACCAATGAAGTTATACCCAGTCAAGTTATAGATACAGTATATTTCATAAAGCACAAATGCAACCATTAAAGGCACATATCCTTTAATGTCACTTCCACATGTGCCTTCCTTTTCCAGAGCAAATCCAAGGCTTTGGATTTTTTTGATAAAATGTGCAACTTCTATTGGACAGGCATCCAATTTTAAACAACAATACTTAGGAAGAGGTATGGAAATGGCTTTAAAAACCTGGGTCTGTATTACAGATTAACGATTTTTAACAGTTGACTCAAGCTGTAATGCATCACATAAATCAGAAAACTAAGGACAAGTTTTTACACTTCTCTGAAATCAGCCATATATAAAGAACACTACGATACACAAAAACACTAAGATACACAAATAAAATCCAGTGTTTCATACATATTCAAGTATATACAGCACATTAATTCCTCAAGCTATACGTGAACAAATATAATCCAGTCCAACATTTTTGCAGGTGAAAAATGCTGTTTACAAGATATCAACAGTACATTACAGAAAAATACATTTAGTTCGTGAAGAAATGGTTAGAATGCAGGAAATGTGTCTTACACCACCATGTAGAATAACCATCTTGTTTTTTCAAAAACAGGCATTAGAAAAATGATCTACAAAAATACTGATAAAGGTTCACATTTCTACTGCCTCAATACTTTTCTCCTCTTTTCTACTACACCAGCAGTAGAAATACTATCTCCAGTATTTTTTGAAGTAATTACATGTCAATCAGGCTCCCTTTGTGTAATATCCATTGATAATATGCTTCAATTCAGTTTGCTGATGAATTGCAAACCATTTACATCCGAAAGCTTCTGGTTCTGTGAAAAGGTTGAAATGGGTTTTTTAAGGCCCACATCAGTATTGGTGGTTTCTGCTTATTTTTTTCTGGAAATAGCACTGCTTCAGCTTCAGGAGTAGGAAATCGTATTCTATAYACTTCAGGGTAAGATTTCTGGAACTAGAAAAATACACCAATTTAAATGAAGAATTCACTCCAAAGCTTAGCATTTAAATAACATTACCTCCACTTATGGAATAGAAAAATACATATTCTTCTAATGCACTCTATATAGAAAAACTTATTTTCCAATATGGTTTGATTCATCACAATACCTTTATTCTAAATAATTTTAAAAAGCTATAAATCCAAGAATATCTACTATTTTAAAACTCAATTTCTCTTGAAAAAAAACAGACATTTAAGACTGCATAGAACTTTTTAAAATTAAGACTGTAGAAGAATTATTTACTTGTTTGAGCTTCTTCTTCTTGTCTTTGATAGATATTTCTTTATTCATTGCGATTTCCTCCAATAAAGCTGTCAGTGGTTCTTGTGAGCCATTTGCCCTTTGGGATTCAAATTCATCTGTACTGATTTGGTGACAAAATGATGGAGCAGGAAAAGTTGCATCACTGTCAGCTACAGCATATTTTATCTGGAGAGAAAAAACAGAAGAGCTATGTCTTCAGGAATAAATTTGGGAAAAGYGGCTTAATCAAATTGACCACTTAAATTCCCTAAACAAAGAAGATACGGAGTAAAGAGCTGAGATTCTGCTTCCCATCACTTGCATGAGAGTGAGTTCTAGTAAGTCAAAAAACATGACACTAAGGAAGCTTGCCTCATTCTTAGAAAGAGCTAAAAAATGACTAATCATTTTGGTACAATTTAAGGAAGAACAAACTGAAAAGACAGCAGCTTTGAAAAAAAAATAGGAAAAGGAAATAGAAAAAGAGTTATGAAAAAGCTAAGTAAGGATAGCTCTAGCAGAAAAACAGAACATTGATCAGAACACTAAATATCCCTTACAGTTTTTCACTGCCAGAAACTTAATTTCCCAGATCGGGACCCCATTCCCTGAAGATACAGAGTCGACCAACAGGAAACTGTTTACATGTTCCTGTCTAAGTGACCCAAGATCTACTTAGTTTGATGTAAGTATATACTTATGATCAATGGACAGCAATGAAAATTAACTAGCTCTGCATATACTAGCAGAGATAAAATCTTTTAAATCTGTTAAACTTTCATGAACAGAAAGTATAAATTTGTTACAGCAGCATAGACATTAAGACTTTTTCACTAGACACCTACTTGGACTCTTTTGAGATGTACAACATGTTCCTCTATAGAAGCTTTTAAGGAGGAAGGAATGTTTAAGATTTCTTGATAGTTGTCCATGAGAAAAGACACTAGTTTAGCAGCAAGCAGTTCATCCAAGTCCATTTCATCCTTTGAGCAGAGGATACAACGAGAAAATGCCTGAATCATCTGAGAAAAAAGAAAATTGTGTATATTTTTCTATTAGAGGATTTTTTTTTCTTTTTCAGAAAAAAAAAGATTCTGAGAGCACAAAAGCCACAATACTTCCAATATAAAAAGTACTGTGTACAATGACACTGTTCAAGCGGACTGAAGACACCTCTTGCTGCAATACATACTCTAACTTTAGATGTAGAATGGCTAGGTCCATTCTATTCTCAGAACTTGGCTAGATAGCCATTTCATATAACTTTTCCAGTTAAATAGGATACATATTTCAAAGATTTAAAAATCACAAGTAGTTTATTAGAAGTTAACCTTCTAGAAAGAAGGTAGAAAAAAATTAAATGTCATGATTTTTAAATCCTAAACTAACTAAAGTTCAGGCCCAGCTGACTTCATGTCTTCATGTCTCAAGCTCAGACATTCAGTTTAGAACATTAGTTACGAGTTTTCTGGTTGTGCATAAGTCATTAACATTGTAAGCACAGAAGGCAAAGAAAGCATTGGTTTTCTGCCACATGCCATAGATACTGCTGAAAAAAAAAAAACACTAGTATGAAGTACATGGATTGTGAAGGATCCACTTCTAAAAATACCATATAGATTATAACATAATCAAACACATTTATAGTTAATTTATAACCTTAGCAGTCAGGAATTTAATTATTCTAATCAAATACCATTCATAGTTAATTAAAATCTTAACTGCTATAGAACAAATTTAGATTTATCCATACAACTTCAAGATTTTTATGCAGTGATTCTACCACTTAGAGCTCTGATGCCCTTTTCCTTGTAGAAGCCTTGACAGTTAACCAAAAAGGAGATGTTTTTAGGCAAATGGAATCTCTAAGTTCTGCTTAATACAATAAATATCAATTTCACTTTTTCATAACATGTTGTTGCAAACAGTGGTAACTCCATGAACAGCTCTACAGACAAAGCATTAACACAAGCTAGAGCTTTGTCAAAAACTAATTAAACAGCCCTCAGAGAGAAAAATTTTGTAGTTAAGTATGTACAGAAACAGGTACTGAAATAATCTGGCAGGATTTTTTTTAATAGCTTTGAACAAGTAAATCAGAACTAGAATATTCACCTACATCCTTTTAATTATGACTGAAACAGACAGTATTTTTCTGTATCTTTTTCTCACTTTCTGCGGTGAAAAAGAACGCTAGAGACCTCACCTTCTGCTGCATTTTATTTTTTCTACTCAGTAGAGAACCTGTCCAAATCCCACTAGTCTATGTGGAAAATCAGCTGAGATGTTACTTTCATCCACTTTCATCATAGATCAACCCTTCAGCAAACAGGCAAATGGCTTTTTGCATACATTCTCCAAAAAGAACCTTTTACCTGTGCTACTCCAAAAGTCTGGTCTACACTCTTTGCCTTAGACTATACATACCAAGGTTCTGGTCCTCACTGATTCAGAAAGAGGTGGCAAGTCCTTGTTAAAGCTGATTCTTGCCATCATCCTCACCAATAGCTGCAGTTTTTTTCGATTTTCTGGAGGCAGCAGGAGACAGCAAATCTGAAGAGCTTCTATGACCTTGCTGTGTTTTTGCAGTAGACCTAGTTTATAGAAGACCAGGAAATTCAGCAACATTTCAGAATTATGCTTTTCCATATCATTTAAAATGTTAAATTCCTCAAACAGTCCTTGCAAATTCCTCCCCTGCTCATTTAATACCCTCCTAGAACTTGACTCACCAAAAAATCCAGGAAGGTGGCTTCTAGAATCAGAATCATTTTCCATATGCACCTTGTCTAAGTACTTACAAGCTTAGAAGACTTCCTTCTGATAAGCTGGGGAGTATTAATAGCTATAACCTATATCTCTGGATATTAATAGACTTTCAGAGAACTACAGTAAGTTGGGTTCATCCTCTGCTTTCTTTCCCCTCCAAGCTTTCTCAGCCTCCCCCCACATGAAAGAGGCCCCAATCATCTTTRTGGCCCTTCACTGGCCTCTCTCCAGTAAATCCATGTCTTCTCTCTACTGCGGATCCTAGAATTGAGCATACCACTACAAATGTGGCCTCACTAGGGCTGAGCAGAGGGAACAGATCACCTCCCTCAACCTGCTGGCAACACTCTTCCTAATGTAGCCCAGGGTGCTGTTGGCCTTCTTTGCTATAGAGGCACATTGCTAGCTCACGTTCAGCTTGTGGTCCACCAGGACCTGCAAGCCCTTCTCYGCAAAGCTGGTTTGTCCTAACAACATGGGGTTGTTCCTCCCTAGGTGCAGGACTTTGCATTTCCCTTTGTTGAGCTTCACGAGGCTCTTCTGTGCCAATTTCCCCAGCTTGTTGAGGTCCCTCTGAATGGCAGAAAAACATCTGGTGTATCAACCAGTCCTCCCTTTTTTGTATCATCTGCAAATTTACAGAAGGTGCACTGTTTCCCATGATCCGAGTCATTAATGAACAGTAGTTAAACAGCAATTTCCCCAGTATTGACCCCCAGGGGTATTCCACTAATGACTGGCCCCCAACTAGACATCGTACCACTGATCACAATCCTTTGAGCCCCAGCAGTCACTCTCTAGTTCACCTCAGTGTCTACTTATCTAGCCCATACTTCAGCTTGTCTGAGGATGTTGTGAAAGACTGTTTAAAGCCTTACAAAAGTAAAGATAAACAGCCTCCGCTGCTCTCCCTTCATCCACCAAGCCAGTCTGCTCCACAGTGTAAAAAATGAAGTTGTTATTAAATTAAGAACAAAAAAGTGCGGTAAGCATGGTAGTCAAAACAGACAGTATTCCAAAAAAGCATGGCAAAGCATTGTAATTCATTTTATTTCCAGAGTAAAGCTTTTTAAGTTCAAAGGAAGATTGGTCATGCATACTGGTGCACACGTTTAGAAGTAGCAACAGGGAATAACTAGTCAGAAAGAACTGCTTTATAAACAATCACTATAACCTATATAAATAGTAATGATATGTTAAATAAGTTTAAATAAACATTTTTTTCCATATGTAGAATGGTCAGAACAGGTTCTAAATACATTTGACACTTTTGATATGGTATATTAATTCAAGAAAGTTAATTCAAAAACACTCTTTTTGGTTTCCTCCTTGACTACTTACCTAATACACTCACAAAAACATCAAAAAGATGAAATGTGAGAAGAGGTTCTTTCATCTGGCCAAAATAGTCTGCTATAGTTTTGAAGACATCTCTTTCAAATCCTGAATATGTTGGCTGCTTCAAATCTGAGCAGCTGGGCCCTAAAAAAAAAAAAAAAAAGTGCAGCCACCAGCAAGACCATTATTTTCTATTCTAGTCAACAAAAATGCAGCTCCAAGTAGAAAAGTTTAGACTCATTATTCAAAGTTATATTACTATATTACACTTAAAATTCAACAGATCTAGGAAAAATACATGTAGCAGGAAAAATATGAATAGAACCGTTAAATGCTCTATATATTTCAGTGAAATAGACTGCACTAGTAAGGGGACATATGGTGGCAGATCTTTTCTAATTCTGCTTTCAAGGCTGCAATCAGAAAAAAAAAATCAACTCTGAATATAAGAGATATTTGATGAAGTGGTAAAGGAGCAATCAATTCCTTCTCTTTGGAATATACTTACAATTTGCTAGACATTTCATTGCTGACAATATCCAGTGAGGTAATTCCTCTGCACAGAGGAGGGGGAAAATGAGAAGAAAAAAATGAGAATTTAAGTGTTAAACTGTAAGAAAAACTGAAATTGAAAATTTTTAATTTTAAAAGTTTCCCTAGCTAGAAGTTGATTAATTAAAAAGGCAGATTATCCCTTAACATACAAATATCTTCCACCAGATGTAAAGTTAGATCAGTGCTTTAGTACCTCCAGTACTCAATATCAGTTGCACCTATTGCCCTTACAGCTCAACCACCAAAATGGATCCTATAACAAAATCCTTAACCTGCCTTGCAGAAGTTGGTCAAACTATTCAAACTACACCTTCAACAGTGCTTTACAGTATGGTGTTTACTTTGTACTGAAGCTGCACTCAAGTTTGTTTCTGGAGGGAGGGAGGTAATATTCTTGAACTGTYCCACTTGTCTGTAAAAAATGCATACAGACTCTGGATGTGGTTTCACTCACAAACCAAACTAGATTCCAATGTTATATTTTACTTCTGTACCAAGCTCATGGAAAACACAGTAGCAATAACATGTAATATAACACAGCAGCAAAGATGCTTCAATTTCTCCCTGACACACCAAAAGTTTTAAACTTGGCACTAATTTTAAAACATGTTGACTGAAGATGCAAAACTGAAAAAATACATAAGCCTCTCTCCGTATGTATTTTGATGCCTTCTCACTTTGTGATACACATTAACCTCATGTAGCCCCCTCCAATTCAGGTACGGTTGAGAGTTGGGCTGAGAAAGCCAGCTTAAAATGAGTAAGATCCCTATCTTCATAGGTAAAGACTTGCTGCTCTGTCTTTCACCTTCATCCTTTGACCCTGCTAAAGCAACAGAATGTTGAACAGGGTAAAAACCATGGAAGAATGAATACTGCTTCCTACTACTGTGAGTTCAGAAGACAAGAATGGTATAGTTCATAAAAACTCTAGTAGAAAAGTGGTTATACAAGCACAAAGATGTCACACATTAATATAGATTGTAGTTAATGCTTTTTCTACTAGCAAACTATATTATACTAAAAGTTAAATACTTTTAAAATACTCACTTGATTTATCTTCTAAAATAACAATGCCTTGCTTATTGACATTGTATGCATTTTGAACAATATGCTTAGAATTCACAAGCTTTGTATCTAGCACTTCATCCAGCGAATCCAAATCTAAGATCTTCTGCAAGCTAAAAAAACATATATATATTTATATAAAATACACCATCTAGTCAGAGAGAGAAACATATAATATCAGTATAGATATGATTCTGAAAGATCCTTTCCGTTTATTGTTTTAGCATATGGAAGACTAAAGCAGTTTGAAATCCATCTTTGGATCGTTAAAATTTCTATGCTACATTGCAGCAAATTAAGTTTATTGCATGAAAATAACATACCATTTTAGATATAAAAATCTGTAGTAAGGCTTCAGATATGTTGCAGAAACAGCTAATTTGTATTTTTACATAAAAAAAAGCTTTCACTGGTCTATAGGAATGCCTTTAGCTTTGTATAGGATATTCCTTCTAGAAATAAAGACTATCAGTCTTACAAAGCCTTTTGCATTCATAATCATCTGTTCCATTTCTTACATCCTCAGACTAAATGTCACACRTGTCTTTAAAGAGTTCTACAACAGTATACTACTACAGGAATGCTTCAATTTCACAACCATGAGAAAGGGATTAGAGGAAAAGAAGTAAATAAACAAAACAAAGCCCATAGAACAAAAGGTGTAACATAGCATAACAGGAAAAAAGTCAAAGCTGTTAAACTCAGTTTTGCAGAATTTGATAGTCAGACAGTAAGCAGTAGGGTTAGTCTAGCTAATATGGGTGTAATGACAGTGACAAAGGGTGAGTGGATGAAATAATGAGATCAGCAGAGAAGACAAACAAGACTTGCCTAACACACAGTGCTAGCCTAACAACAGATGACTCACAAGTACACTCACCGTGACAATGTCATGGATTTCCAGATCTCTTCTATATTTGCCTGTGTGAGCTCTCTGCGATACAGAAGCTTGCATGCTGGTACTTCTCCTATAGCTATACTGTGACGCTTGTACCACATTTCAGAGTTCTGAAATCAGAAAACATACTTCTCTTTATCTGGCAATTTTTTTAAAACTATTAAATCATATAATATGCCTACAGTATAGCATATTTTTTGCTGCAAGTACTTTAAATACTTAAAGTTCTAGTAAAATCCCCAGGCTGCAAGTATTTAGGTTTTAAAAATATGAAGGATCTTCGTCTCCTATTTTGTCCAAAGTTGCATCAGAACAGCACTTAATTTCAGGAGTCAATGCCCGCCAATCCTATATTCAGATTCGCTTCATGACTAAAACTAGTTTAAGTCACTTATTCTCAACTACCATTTACAGGAGAAATTACTGAAAAATTATTAGCCAAGACATAAAAGATTGATACTCATTCAGCATACACTGACCATAACTAAACAGTAAACTCCTCTGGAAGATTTTACATAGGAAGAAAGGAAGTAGCTACAGCTAAGAAAAACCATCATAGCTAGACCACCATTGTAACAAAATCAACTAAAGCAGAAGAGAACACAAATCTATGTGATCATCTTTTGGTCAGCCTTCCAAYCCCAGCTCACTATCTGAAGGTTGTCATGAACATGTCAATGGATACATTATTTACATCAGCAATATATTTTTCTAAGCAAAGCTCTTGATCATTTGCACCACAGATCAGTCCTCAGAGCACACTAACAAGATTCCCTGTGACCAAAACTAAACCATAAAATGCAGTCCAGGAATGCACTTAATTACTCCAGTCAGTGGTTGGTAGTCACTCCATGCCACCAGACAAACAAGTTTGAAACAGGTATCTTTATCATCATGATGTGTCAAAATATTAATTACTGCAGCATTTTAAGACACTGCCACTTTCAGCTACCTGTCCACTTCACCCTTCCACTGGAAGCTACACCTTTGTAAAAGAACCAGTAGAAAAGAAGCATATTCCATTGCTGACTCCTATCAGGGCAGGATACTTGGGACAATATTTAGGGCAGACAACTGAAGGCTATAACATCTTAAACCTGCAGCAGTGACTAGGAAACATTGCATTCTCTGAACTTCCATTTGGCACCATCTTTTCTCCCTTCCCTATAAGTCAATTATCTATTACTAAAGTTCAAAGGGTCATGTTTTTCTCTTCTAGAGAAAGAAATCCTCAACTCCCTCACTGTTCCATGGCTTTACAATCAGTTCAGATCCAAACRAGCCAGTTCCCAGAATTTCCTGTTCTCTTGAGAAATTCTACATAAGAGATGTATGCTGTGAAATAGRTGTACTACAACAAGGCAGAAACCTGCTGTACATGAAAGACATATTAGATCTGCACATAAGGAATTGAATTTCAAATATAGAGTAGCTATTTATTCAGGGCTTTTAGATTTGCAGCCAAATTGTAGGAGCTACTTTTCCAGACAGATTATAGACAACCAAGAAAATCAAGGCTGATGTGCTGCATTGAACAGCATTAAAAAGACAAAAGTATTACAAGAAGTCCCTCCAGTTCACAAAAAGCATGAGCAYACTCATGTGCAAAAAGATATCCTGGAGGAAGGGTTTAGAACACACATAACCAGCAAGGTCTAGACTTTTAAGATGTTAAGGTTGTAAGAAGCGATACAATTCTGTTTTACTAATGAAGGCAACAGTTTAACAACTTTGGAAAGGTTAGATCAATCAAGGTAAATAAGTAGGACCTTCCTCGAAGCTCACAAAGGGAAAAAACAACTAATCCAGCACCACCTTTCATTAGTCAYAAGACAGCTATTGTGACAAAGGGAATGGAAGCCTTAATTTCATAGTAGCTAGAAAAGAAGCAATATTGTATATGTTCTACTACATGAGAAGTCTGAGTAAAACGGCTGTACTGTAAGCAATAACAACTATTTTTTCTTGTAATGTAACAAATGTTTTATTGGAATTACAACAAACTGGTATACAAACTGAATGTCAAATATGACTACACTGAACTTAGTGGAAAGAACACTCAAAATCAACATTCCCAGTGGAAAGAACACTCAATCAGTTGCTGGGAATGTTGATTTTAAGAACAACTCTACTTCCCATAAGTTTAAAATAATAGAAGTACTTTGCATTTAATCTCATTGACAAATATTGTGATGCAACTAAAAATATCATTTGTTCAATTTATTTCTATTATCTACTTTGCTTTCCAAATATGCTTATGTTTGGAGAAACAAAAGCAAAACTTACCATTGTAACTGATTTCACTAGGATATGTTCTTGAGAAGTGCCAGCCTTAGGTTCATTCCAATCTGGAAATTTAATTACTTCCTTCATACAGGAAGGTTTCTTTGGATATGGCTTCAGTGGTGAAGAAGGAGGAAATCTACAATTAAAAAACATTTTTTAAAGTTAGTGAACTCTGAATTACATACTTACCCAAAGCTGTGTATTTGGCCWTTACATGCATACATATGAAAAATGCCTTGGACATTCAGTGCGACTTAGTTGCCTGAGACAGGTGCTGACTGACACATCAAATATCTTAGGATATCTTGTTTGGCCTTTAGCTGCTCCACCGGAATGAACAGTGCATGTCCCTTGCACATCCTATGACATAACTGAGTGCCTCATATGGATGTCCAATATCCCATTGCATCTCAAAAAACACCAGCTGCCCCACTTAGACAACAGACTCAAGCCTTCATGAGAAGATGCTGGGAAAATCTACTTACAGCTTTTTCAGCAGAACCATGTCGGGTGCACCTCTAACAGGTATCCTACAAAGCAATGCTAGTCACATGACTAACACTCAGATTTAATTTGCAAGCATGCATGCGTCACAGCAAAATGTTATCCTATTTCCATATTTTCTTTTGTTTGCATGCTTTCCAGACCAAGATCACATCCCAGAGTTCTTTTTCAGAAATTGTTTTCCAACTAGTTGTGCAAAATCTCATTTATCTTTGAGGTCATTTGTTAGTGGAAATAAAAACAGATATTATAAACTAGCCTCTGCAGATACTACAAAACGAATTCCAGTGCACATTGAATCCAGTCACATCTCCAGTATGATCAGAATTAAATTACTCTGAAACCTAGGTTCCTCCCTACCCAGTTCTCACTATTGAAAGCTACAGCAATTAAAATTTATCACCACCATATTCCACTATCCTGATCAATATTTTTGCTTTGACAGGTTTGTACCACACTTTGGAAACCCCTCCTCACAGATCATACTTTCTGATCCTCACAAGACTTCCTCCCTTACCAATCAGTAAAGAAATGAGTTCTCACAACTAGGAAAAAAAAAAAAAGTGTATTCCTCCTTTTTCAGTAGCATTATGCCAAGATCCAGCAGGAGTAAGGCATTTGGGTGAACAGTTAAAAATTTCTGGTTTTATGGTGACCAGTTCATTAGCAAAATCATGTCACCTGAAGCTAGTAACTGGAGGGCATTCCAAAGCTGACATGTTAAAATTAACACATTTTCCAGTCAAAACACTCATTTTAGGAGTTTATACAGGGAGGAAGATATCTGTTTGTGATACCTGGGGTGAAGGCTGCAGAACAGTATCATCAGCTAACACAGACACCATCAGTAAAGCAAGCACTGCAGCCATTCTCCCAGAGGTTTAGCAGCACATTCGCAGTGCTATCCCTTTTGCTTTTAAGGCAATTGTTCAGATTCCAAGACCTGTAAAACCTAAGAGCTTCCAAAACCATAATATACCATATACTGTCGTAGACTACACTAGGCCAGTAAGCCAGGACACAGACACAGCCCGTTATTTCTGAAGCCTCACTAGTCCTCACCTTCTTTCTTAGTTTGCCTAACAAATGAAATCAACATTTGGCAATGTTCATAAATGCTTGGTATACTCTATGGAGTGAGTAAGCACAGACAACTGTATTTACATCAGASGTTATTGAAAGATCTAACCGTTTTGTTTCTAATAACACAGCCGTGCAACATATTATACGGTTGCAAATACATTAAAATAAGATAGTAATTTATAAAAAATATTACTCATCTCAAGGTTTCCAGAGTGAGCATTGTCAATGGAATCAAAAGCTACTTGTGTTGTACTCACACGAACATGGCATGCAACCTATATTTAAGGAGTAAAATCATGAAAGCCCACCAGAGGGAGCTACCAGGACATTAAATACATGAATAAAGACAGACTGGAAAATGGGAGTTTAATTGCACAAACAAGAGACTACTAGCGTGTGTTAAAGTCACACATCAAAAATATGATTAGACTACAGGGTTTTTTTATACTTCAAGCTCACTGGGAAAAGCTGGCTCCAAAATGTGTTAGTATGCAATTTTATTAAAAATATCAAACTGTTCCATTAGTAACTCAATTATTCCTTGAATTGGAGGCAAAAAAAAATTAAGATAGCAAAAGTTTTTCTGAATAGCAGATGATTAGAGAAAGAGTATAAGAAAACAGCAAGCATAGAGTAATAGTTCACCCAAACAACTCTCAGAGCTTCCTATAACCTTCAACTCATAAAGAGGTAACATCTGATAACACATAGTATAAATGAGCAAAATCATTTGAATGTCACATTGCCAATGAGAAAAATAAAACAACAAAACACAAAATCTAAAAAACAGAAGAGAGAAAGCATAATATCCCTGGCTATCAAGAACTATTTAGTCTTTTGACAGAACTAATCTATATCCAGGAAAAAGGGACAAAGTATAGCCTCTAGCCACCTCAACACCTGTGGTTCCAGTAGAAAAAAAAAAATACAGATAGCACTGCCCTAAGAAAATAGACAGTGCAGGAGTGGGCTATACCAAACCAGTGACACACACGATCACCATGTGTCATATGAATATCTAATCATTTTAATGTCACTTGATAACGTGCACAGCTTTTCTACCCTTCGAAGATTTGGAGGGGGGACAAAGTAGTGAGGGTCCATGAAAACAATGAGTTGGTGGTTACAGGATTCCTTAACCTCCAAACCAGCTGATTATCACCTTATCAATTTTAAATCAAGAGCCAGTAAGAGTCAACGTGAGGATGTGAATATTCTGCTTATATCAGACATATTTGTCAATACACTGATAAATCTAAAAAGAATAAAACAATTCATAGAAACGCAAGTCATCAGTAGAAGCAGAAACCTATACTGAGTCAAGATCAGAAGACCCATCTGGTCTGTCAAAGCCATATTCGCATCCCCAGAACAGCACAGCAGCCCACCATTTCACAAGAGGGAGCATCTAAGCTTTCTCCTCCCAATTTATTTCTCCTAATTTATTCAGATTAGTGAGAACAAATAGGAACACAACCCTCAAAAGTTGCTAAACATAAGAAAGGCTAGACAGAATATTGCAGCAGATGAAGTCTTCTCCGTACAAGATGCAGAAAGACAAACATCTCAAACAGAAATACTACAACTCTGCTTTTCTCCTGCATTTCTGCAAACCCCACTCCTTTCTCTGCTTTGCTGTCCACATACATACCTGAAATTATCCTTAAAAACCAATGTCATTATTCTGTTTCACATAGCGACCATAACCCCTAGAAACACCAATCACAGTACATAGAGATACTAATTGCTGTGCCTTCCACCACTCTCAGCATTCTTAATGTTCCTTTACTGGTCTTCCCAGCAAAAAGTCTAGGCATGCATTCAAAGAAAACTGCTTTTCCAGCTCTGTTTAAATAAACAAAAAGCCCACGCCAAACTACTTTAGTCTTCTCCAACTTGAAGTCAAGAAAGAAGCTCCTCTACACCTCTCCTTGTCTTCAATATTTCAAGTATAAGGCCAGCAAACAGGATCTTCAGTTTCTAGCTTTAGGACCGTTCAATTTCTTCCTTTTAATGTGTGCACAAGATCTACAACAGCTTTAAGTGCAGTGGATTTTTCTTTAGAAACTTAGAGAAAGATTTCTTCTAATTATTGGAATTAGCTAAAAACCAAAAGTAAGGATGCCTTATTTTTKAGTTTCTCTAGCTGTAGCATCCAGTCACATCACAATTACTTTCTATTTTCAGTATTTTTCATTAAATAAATACTCATAGACTAACCAGGTCACTTAATTTTTATATCAATATTCATCAGCTTTAGCTTCACCACATGCATACCAAACTTCATGTTATTACTGCTCTCTTACAAATCTATTCCATCATCTTTTTGGAAGTTTTGACACCACTACTGGAGATCCATTAGCAAGAACTACACTAACTCTGTATTTCCAAAGACACATCTGCAGTAAATGCTCATGCAAGCATTTTGTTTGCACAAAGAATCAGTGAACTTGATGCTAAAGCTCTTGCCTATCTTACCTTACTCCTTAACGCCACAAAGCTCCAGACTAAAGTCTTTAAGTTTGTTAAACTTAAAAGTTTGTTAACAGAGTTGGGTTGAGGAACTTTCTTACAAGATAAACATGTTTACAACCAGAGTACACGAAATATAGTTCTTACTTTTAAACTATTCCAATAAAGTTAAGAATGTAGTGAACAGACACACTTAACCCTGTTTGTAGTCAAAAAACATTAGCCACCCACTTTGCAAACAGGCTAGGTAAGATCATAAAGGAAAATGAGAAAGATGACTTCATCCACATCACATGGAATTTCAGCATTACATCTGTTTTTCAGAGTCAATATTAAGAAATTCTATGATCTATGAAACCATTACAAAAAGACTATTACATAAAGTTTATTTAAAGAAAAGCTTAACAAGTAGAAAGGAAGCATTACTGCCAGCTGATTTTCATCATTACTCTCTCAGATGATAGCTCCTGTTTCCCCAAGAACAGATTTATCTCAATATGTTACAAGGCCATATTCAAGCTAGTGCTCATTTTAAACTAATTTATCAGGGAACAAGACAATGCAAGATGGCACAAGTTTAGAACCTTCAACCTGTGGGTACCCAGTCATTAACAGGAACCACAAAAGGGCAAGAAATCCACTCCAACAAGACCAGGCTTTTGTTACCCCTATTTGTCCCCTATTAACAAGGCATTAGTTAAGAGGTCAAGCAGAAGTAAACAAACAAACATTCCTGAGGCTGAGCTAATAAGAGATGAGAGAAAGCTAAGTTTTAACTACAGTTTTTTGGGTTTTTTTAAAATCCACAGGATCAATTTTTAGCCCACAGCATACAGAAAGAACTCCACCTTGACTGACATTTAAATTCAGAAAAACCCTTCTCTCAGAAAGAATAGAAAAGCTCATCCAAAATTCCTGGGTGGGAGAAGGATAAAAAACTGGAGCTGGATACTCAGTACTCTTCTCGCTTCCATCAATATTATTTAAAAGAACATGTGTCAAGGAGATATTTGACAAACTTGATACCTATTAACAGCAAACCAAACTCTTAATAAGAGTTGCAAAAGTTTTTGTTAGTACTCGTAAGAGAAAAATCAAGTAAAGTGCCTTCCAAAAGACAAATATTAAATCACAATCATTCACACATTTCTAAAGAAAAATGAAGTCTTTAACAGGAAAGCAGAAAAAGAGACAGTGGTACCTTTTAAAGGGCCTTTTACAGAAATAATTGTAAGAGCAATACTCAAGTGTTAATATGCCCTGTTTTCAYAAAACTCGTGTCTTATAAAGTTACTGTAAACAGGTTTACCTATATAAGTGACCATCATCTTGAAAGTCCTCTTTGCCCCATCTTCCTTTAATGTCTTCAATAACATGATTTTTCAGGAACTTTTTAAGCAGCTTAACTGTTTGATTGCGAGTTACTTCTGGGCCAAAGTTTTGATTACAGCCGAGTAGTTCATGTAACCAGTCCACTGCCTCTGAGGCTTTGAAACAACGCTCATAGCTTTTGAAGCGGCACCGATGCTTCCGTAAAGGCATCCCAGACCGAAAGAGCTCAATTATCTCATTCCACTACGGAAGAAGAACAAAACAAACTGTTATGGGAGCTCTTCTCCCAGAAAGATTTTAGTCTTGTGAGGTAAAAACCCGAATGCAATCAGATCTGAAYACCCAGTTGCATGCATTTGGCTCACCTTTTTCACAAGCGCATTGAAATCTAAAACTAGGATTCAAGTACAAAGACAAGATTTTGAAAGCTGTAATATCCAGATTCCTACGCTACCCACAGCTCCACAGCCGCAGCAAACGGTTTGGCTTCCCCTTGGCTTTTACTTAACAAAAGGGCAGGCCAAGGCCCAGCGCTGCTGGGCCCAGGGTCCCGCCCGCAGCGCCCGGGGTGCCCCCCGCCCCGGGGAACGCCAGCCCGCGGCCGACGGGAACGCGAGCGCACCGCCAGGCCCCGCGACCGGGGAGCGGCTCGGAGCCGGGCCCGGTGCGCCCCGCCGCAGCAGCAGGCCTGCGTCAAGATAAGGGGCCGCCACGCAGGGTCTCGCCGAAGGAGGCCGCGCAGGACGCGAGGAGGACGGGGCGGCCGCCGCCCCGGGGAGCTCTCACCAGCCGGGTGGCGCGGTAGGGCCCGGGACCGACCAGCCTCGGCTCCATGGACGCGGCCGGGCCGCGCCGTCTCCACGGAGACCAGCCGCCACGCGCGCGCCGCGCCCGCCGACCGTTTGAATCCCGGCCCGCGAGGCACTGCCCTTCCCCATTGGGCGGCCGCGCTGCACGTGACGAGCCCGCTGCCGCCCGTGATTGGCGGGCGAGCCCGCCGCCCCGCCTCCCGGCGTGCGACGCCTTTCGCGCCYCCTGCCGCACCGGGCGGGGAGGGGGCGCTCGGAGGGTGGTCTGCAACGGCTGCCCGGAGCCCCGGTAACGGCCGCGCGGGCCCCGGGGGGCGGGGACGAGGAGCAGCCGCCGCCTCCTCCTCCCTCAGCTGAGCAGGGCCGCTGGGCCCAGGTGAACCGCGGTGTGCGGGAGGGCAGAAGGCGGAAACATTAGGATGGGAAGAGGCAAAGGAAATGCGACTTGAGTCCTGCAGGGCAGGCGGGACGGGAGCATCGTCTCCTTTCGTTACAGTCCCCAGGGGAAAACAGCAGAACTCGCACAACGGCCCCAAAGCACCGATAGGCTTCTGGGGTAATACCTTGAGGTAAAACGCTGGCTAGAGAGGGAAACGACGGTTAGTAGGCACTCTAGCCTAATACCTGCTTCTCATAACGTCCTTCAGTGGGGCATTTTAGCTTCCTGGAAGATGCATTACCTAATTTTTAAACGGAACATTACCTACTTGTTCTTCTCCCTACTGGCTCAAGCAYGCAGCTGAACAGCAACTGGCTCAGGAAAGGTGCCCGGGCTTACACTTGAAAACCATTCCAGACATCAATATAGGCTCTATCTGGTTAGTTATTACTTTGATAATGTGTCCTTTTCATTATTAATTCACACAGAAAGAAAAATGTCTATTTTCAGGACTATTATAAAGAAGTAACTGGCAACATAAAYGTGGCTGATGAGAAATGCTAATGAAACGCAGCATTTCAACCTGCTTCCTCTCACTATCAGCAAACRTTCACTATAATATTGTTTTATATTGCACCCCCCCCTTTCCAAGGATAACTGAAATTTGATACATTTAAGCATGTAGCGCACACAATTTTATGCAGGAAGATATGTGACTGTTGARATCAGGACTGTATGATTCTCACAGGCTTCAGCATTGTGTGTACCACAATGAGTTTAGTAACATTTTTTATTGCTGTCACTAGAACACTTACACTAAATGCAGCCTCTCAAGATATATCCATACAGCACCCTGAAATAATGCTTTTTTTTTCCTCCAAATGCTTCTACTTGTCAGTATATTAAACAGAAAAGCAAGCTATGTTATAATAGTTGTTACAAGAATAAAGCCAAACATTTTGGGAAAATCATTAATTAAAGTAAGGTTTCTGTTTTACAGCCAAACGAACATGACAGCATGACACAGTTTTTAATATAAAATGCTTGTTGTATATTAACTGTTTATCTTGCAGAGAATACTTACAAACCTATTGAAGGGGGGCAGGTTTAGCTCAGTTGGTTAGAGCGTGGTCCTTCTAATGCCAAGGTCATGGGTTCAATCCCCATATGGGGCTATGCTGAGGGTTGGACTAGATGATCTCCAGAGGTCCCTTCTAACCTTGTGATTCTATGTTGCCTTTATTTGTATTTCTATTTCTTGGTTAAGTAAAACAGCAGAGAGCAAAAATGACTGACAGTTGGCTTCACAACATACAAAAAACTAAACCAGTGTGCAAGTAAGAAATTATGTAACATGAACCTGGAGTGGCCCTTGCTGACAATCATCTGCTGAATGACGAACATCTCTGCTTTCTTCTACAGCTTATTACTTCTTAATTTCAAGCAACTGCTCTGCAGGCACTCAGTGATTATGCACCTGCTAGATTGGGAAGTTTTTCCTAGCTTGTTACAGTCCAGCATATGGCCACTTAGCCATAGCTACTCAGTTTTGAGCACATATAGTCCAAGCTCCCACTTAAGCCCCGCTGAGTTTGAAGAATTAGGTGCTGATCTAGGTCCTAAACCAACAACAAGCCTGGCCCCTCACACTCACCTGAAGGACGCTTTCCTTTCAAAATGTGCATGGAGACACAGTATCTCTTACTTTTTAGAAAACCTCCAGCTGGTCCTGAGACCCGCATATTTATGCATTTTGTATTACTTGCAGAGGGAAGAGGAGTATTGTATTGTGAAATCAGAGACCAGAACCAGGTCCTTCCCCACCATCTCACTAATTATCTGCAAGAGTATAGAGTGAGTATGAAGTAATGCCCACCTGCCCTCCAGAAGAGCTAGAGAATAGCATCATCCAGCTCACACCATAGATTAACAGTTACAGCCTTTCCTTAGGAGGCCTCTATTTCCGATACATATATTTGGACCCTCAGGCTTAAGAAAGCTGTGAACCAAACTGTCCTCTTTTCTTCCTTCAATGTTTATTTAATAAACTCTTATATGAAAAATGGGGAGCACTCAAACTTTAAAAATAAAGGCAAGTTCTGTCCAGCTATTTGAGTAAACAGTGATAGTTGCCTGTTCTTGGGCATCCTGGAACCCAAGGGCAGACAAACAAAAGCTGGAGGCTGGCTGGATTCAAGACTTACAGTCAGTGATTACAATTCCAACTGAAAGCTGGTGTGGCCTCTAGTCAGCAACCTGGCTGTTTTGGATTCTGCATGCTGCCAGGGAGCCTAAACTCAGCGCAGAGGATTCTAGGATCAAGCAACTAAAAATTAGGGGACTGCAATATATATCTCAAGCGAAGTGCATTCTGGGATCTAACTTACAATCCGCCACAACTGTTGATAGCTGCAGGCATTAAATACTAAGAAGATAAAATATAAGTTACTTTTTATTTGTTTTATAAAGGAGACTCGTATGTAATTTTGTAAGAAATCATTTGCAACTCACATCTAAGATAAAGTTTAAATTCTTTTTAGCATTAACAAAACACAATAACTGTCAGTATTCTCATAAAAGTATCCAAGTAACAAAATTTACTTTCTTGGAATTGTACAACAGGAAAGCAATTCAAAAATCCCTGGAAGTTTAAGGTATTTGAAAGTTAAACAGATCTGAACAAGTGCAAAGCAAAAATCACAAGCTTCTTTTCTGTTAGCAGTGATCATAATAGAAAACAGTACATTTAAATACATGTTAATTTAAACTTCTTGTTTATAGGTCTGTTGCATACAGTAGTTCCATAACAAACATACAGTATAAGTGCAACTTGCATACATATAGCTAGGTCCTTTAATTTCTGTACATGGGTGACCATAACAATGTGCCTACTGATGGAAAACAACATGTTGATTGATTTTGTACGGACTGCAGTCATGCCCTATGACCACTGCTGGCCCCCCGTCCCTCTCGGTACTTCACAGAGYGGCATGCATCTTTTTGCCTAGTGCCAGTGAGCAGCTATAAAACTTTAACCTTGAGTTGTTAAAAAACAAACAATAAAAGAAAAACTTTCTAGGAATATTTTCCAATAGATAAGAGAAATGGGAGAAAACAGAACACAGCACAATCATACTAGCTGACATTTAGGCTTCAGTCAAATTCTGTTTCTTAAAAAAAAGTTATCGGAAAACTAAGATTTTGGCTACTGAATTACAAGATTTTCCCCTTTAAACAGTCTAGCCTACCAAGATCAAACTGTATCTGTAGACACATTAAATAATATAACAACATTTTGATACTTTGTTGAACATATCAGTAGGTTTTTTGATCATTACAAAATAACACAGCTCGTATAACGTTTAAATTAGATGTTTCCTACACTTAGGCTAATGCTTAAATGAGTATAAATTTCCTACATGAAATGTCTTAAGATATTTTAGTAAAAGAGGGTATATCGAAAGAAATCTATCGTCATCAAATTAAACATCATACTTTGACAGATTCAGATATATCCCATTCTTTAATGTAATATAGTTGGTAAACACATAAAACAATGTTTATATGTATTAACAATATTAATGTAAGCTTTAGATTCTATAAACTGTATCTATTAAAGTTTCACTCTTTTAATACAATGCAATTGGCATTCTCAACAACCTACAACAAGTTGAAGTAATTTTTGCTCAGTGTTCAAAGTACTATGTACTTGTCATATACATTTTAATTTTCCCAATGAATATATGCATTTGCATGCATCTTCTAGATAGAGATCATCTATCCAGTCACTTCTAACAGAACAGAAATGAACAAGTTGTTGGGGAAAAAAAAGAAAAAAAAAACACAACTTTTTTTTTTTTTAATCTGAGATCCACGTTGTTCCCCTCCCTCCCACCCCCCAAATTCTGAAACCCAAATAACTTATGGTAAAAATACAAGCTCTGTTTTGGAAAAAAGCATACAAAATATACACAGTGTAGTGTGTGCACCTAAATATCTTGATTGTCAAGTAGTACAGGGTTTCACTTTGAGATATACACATCTTTATAAACAAGAGTTTGTTTCACTGATCTTTGCTGATCCCATTTCTAGTCATCTTTGGTAGTCTTTGCCCCTTCGTGTAAGCATGGTACCAGAAGTGGAGAAACAAGACTAAAAACGTAGAGCCATATAGCCAAATAATAAACATGAAAATTGGATACTGGTACTGACAATCATCCATAATGTAGATTTGTCCTATATGGCCTGTAACCATAATAAACTGGACCTGGAGAAGATAGATAAGGAAAAATAAGTATTTTTAAAAAACAAGACAAACTTATTATACAAGTTCAAAAATATTCAGCATACCTCACATACAGAAAGAACTAAGTTGGAGAGGCTTTGTCTGCTACAGAGATGGACATTAGCATGCCCCCAAAACATTACCCCACTGAAAAACCTTTTCACACAATAAAGGGAAGTCCTGGGATAAAGTGAAAAGGTATTACAAGCAGCATGGATAAGCCCTAACTAGGAGAAAGGGAGTATGCACTTTCCAGATCAGAGAAGAAACAAAAAACACGTAGACGCATCTGACTAGTGACAAATGGGAAACTCCTTCAGAAAAAACAGCCAGCAGGACTGGTGAACATAAGTTTCCCTCCTCCCTACCTGACACGCTGTCATGTTACACAAAGGCCTGTGGGTCCCAATAAACAATTTAATGAAGAATTTTAAAGAAAAAAGTTCCACATAAAAGAAAAGTTGATAATACACAGGTTGTGCCACCAGAACAAGACGACTTTGGATTCGCTGTAATTGTTCAGGCTACCTTAGTTACATGAATTCTTCCATTAACATCAGAGCTGGTGTAAGCAATTAACAGCCATGATTACTTCTCCCTGTTCCTTTCCCTCCTCCATCAGCAAAAGTCTCTTTGGTCAGGCCGGACTTATAGTTTAGTCAGAACCAGAGTTTTGAGAATTCAACTTTAAAAACAGCGGGGCATGAAAAAGTAGCCAGAGTAGTAACCATTTCAAAGTGATTTGCTGCTGGCAGAACAGTTAATGAAAAAATGCTCTTGCAATAATTATAGAGAAGTAAAGAGAAGTAAATTCTTTAAAATCAATCAACTTCTGTGAAAGAACGGACAAGAAATTCTTAAGAAATACTTAAGGTGACATGTTTTTTGCTTTACTCATTAACATTTACATGTGTATTCTGTGCATTAATAAATTATTTGTATRTTTTCCTGGTGAAAACTTATATTCTAATCATTTTTACACAGGCAGTAAGTTTTGTAAGTTTATTCACCAAATACTGCATAACTGAAAACTTCTTGTGTGTAAATCTAAGGGATTATTGCAAATGCTGAAATCAGCAGATTTGAGTAGATTTTGTATGAAACTAATTAAAGCAAAGTAGAAATTTACTGCATAAACTCTGCATTAGTCACAAACAGCTTCCTGAGAGATGTTCAAGTCAAACAGAAAATTACTCACAAGTTGTATAGTTGTCATRTATTTTTTCCACCACAAATATTTATGATAGGCTGGTCCCAAAGAACAGATTCCATAGTAAGTATACATGACGACATGTACAATACAGTTTAACAAAGCATGAAATGTCCCTAAACCACCTGTAGAAAAACAAAATATAGTAGCATTATTGCATCATGTATTTAAAAAGCTACCTTGGGGATCCTGGCACTTTGTTGGGGGGTAGGGGGAGGAGGACATACTCCAAACATACAGACTTTGATTAGCCCATAGAACTGACACCAATTATGAAGAGTCTCAGCAGTTTCCCATTTCAGTAAAAGCTTATCTAATCATTTCTAAAATAGCAATAAAGCCTAACTGATCTAAGTACACCCAAGAAATTTTAGTGTCTTTTTTTTTCCTCATTAAAATATGCTCAGAGAATTTAGTGGTAACTGTTCCTCCTGCTTTATGCTTCTTTTCTAGGTGTCACAAATTCTGCACAGGTCTAGAGAATAAGCTGTAGTTCTCAGAGATTTCCAGGGAAGGAATCACAGTTTCAGATACTAAGTTTGAAGAGTCACGAGCTAAGTGAAAGTCCCACAAATCCATTCTCCACCTCAAAAATCACRCTGACAGAGGAAATGAAATTTAAGGCCAAGTAAGCCCCTGCTTTGGGGCAAACTCATAACTGAAATTGGTGAGACAGAAACATTTTAAAAAGTGAACACGGGAATGTTTCCTTCTCACATGGATCAATTGTGGAATTAGATGATCCTGCCAAAAGTAATTTTATTTTAATGAACACAGAAATTACAGGTAAAAATGAGCCAATAAGTGGTATATACAGGCAGGAAAGTATTTCTGAACTACAAACATGAAAATATTAAGTACCAGGGRAAAAAAAAAATCATGAAAGCCAGACACTTGAAGAGAAATTCTTGTAACCAAAAGTCAATTTTCCATTAAGAATCATTCAAATTAAAAATAAATTTTATTTTGTGATTGTAGTAGCTCACACATACTAGCCTTCCAGCTTCATAAATCACAACCACTTCAGCTGTGACTGCAACCTATCTTTGAAATTTAGCTATTTGTATTTCTGAAAATAATTCTGAAGTGTTCCTACAATCCAAATATACGTACTTTCTGGCTTGCATAGTGGATATTAAAAAAAAATATTAAAGCAGGAAAAAAAAATAAACAGTACAAAAATGTGCTCCAAAAAGCAACACCATACATAAGCATCAATGTACAATTCCCTGTTGATATCAAGTTAGAGAGAAATCAGCRTCTTTTCACAAACCTATTGTTTTTTTAAAAACAGGTTCCAAAGCTTCATCAGTAGAGACCATAATACCTCTATTTAGAAGGAAGGACAAACAGTGATGAAATTGAATACCAGATAAACATCAACAGGACTGACATTCTAGGAAACAATTTTAAATTATCAAATGGAATAATATTTGGGAAGATTAACATACAGATAAGCAACAGAGGGTTAGAAACACACAGCTCTTCATGAATATGAGGGAATATCACTATCAGAGGACAAAACAGACAGATCTTGCACACTTTGCAGAAAGTATTTGTCAAATTATCACACGGGAAATTTGAATCTGATGCTAAACAGAAGCTTGTAGCTGGTATACTGATCTGATGTCCAGATAAAAGCCAGAAAGTTAATCACCTATAATGGAAACTTTTCAAGGTGGAAAAGGAGGGACTATTAGTTGCTGGGAATTCTTAGCAAATCTAAAAACATACTTAACTCTACATTGAGAAAACTATTTACAATTTCATCATTAATTTAAAGCATCAGTCACACAGGAACATCTGAGAAAGACATGGCCAAGACACCAGCTTCTCAGTAACAGAAAGTAARCAACTACAGAAAAAATATATCCCATTATACACTAGAAAAATCTGTACACTGAAACCTTCAAAAAGACCCCACCTTCTGGACTACTATTCCCCCCCCCTTTTTTTTTAATTCACAAAAATAAGCACTAACAGATCAGACTTAATAAGCCATAGTTTTTTTTTGTTTTTTTTTGTTTTTTTTACCAATTTGTCACCTATTTTCCTAGGAAAAATAACATGCCAGTGAAAATGATTGAAGAAATATGTATAAAAGTCCTATTCCTTGGTAAAAACTCTTGCTTATGCTGAATGCTTAAAAAAAAAAAAAAAAAAAAAAAACCACTCTCCCCTCAGGAAACCATTTCCCCACTCAGGATATTCTCATGGCATGCTATATTTATTAGTGATACACACTAACACTATAGCATAGAAAGATGCACCGTAAGTAAATGAAATGCAAGGATCACTCCCCTTTTCACTCTTCAGAGAGACTGGAGAGTAGGGTCAGGGGATTAGAAAGATTTAAGCAAGAATAAATTAAAAGACTCAGAGTAGAGGGAGGAGAAGGTGAAAGTAAGGTAGAGGAAGAAGTGGACAAAAAATTTCAGTTCAACACAATTCAAATATGGATACAGCCTAAGCTTATATAATGAATAAGTCCCAGAAAATATGTTAGTAGGTTTGTGAAGGCCAGAGTATTATAAATAAGCACCAGTTATGTGATCCAAGGCCAGTAAAAACAACTGAAACAAAGCCTGAGTAACTTCTAAAGGAGGCAAAACAAAGGATGCTAAGAACAATGAGAACACACTTCTCCCCTCCAATTCAATTCTTACTTTTCACAGACAGACATCTTTAATGAAGTTTCAGCAGAATACCTGCCCCATACTTCTCCCCTAGCACCTCTGATTTTGCAATCACGTTTTTATTTGCATGTAAAAATGCTCGTTTTATACATGTCTCTCTCCTCTGCGCCTTCTTCCCCTAGCAGAAAGCAAGAGTGCACAAAATGCTGTCAAATAAGAACTGATCATCCATTTAAAAATTGTAGTGTACATTGATTTCAGCTGTTACATGAGAATTATAGACATCTATATTTTAAAACATTTATGTTCACGAGATTTTTAATTCTGCTCTTTAAATAAATTTTGTCTTTTTCCCTTTTTAAACTTTTGCTAACAGATGTGTACAGCTTAAATTGTCATTCCACTACCTGCAGCAAATTTRACTCCAAACCACCAGGTCCATGGCATAATGGAGTGATGAAAGACGTGCAGGAATGTAACTTGGCTGTTCTTCTTACGCAGAACAAAAAAAACCTGAAACATATTTTAACAATGTTACAGAAAATGCACAAGACCAACAGACTTTGAGTAAACTATATGCTCACTACTACACAATTAAAAATTCTTCACAGCTGCAGTCTCATGAGAAGTAGAGAAACTGAGGCACCAAACTTGAGTAGCAAATTTTCAAAAAAAAACAAACTAGTAAGTAAAATCCACCAAAATCCATAGAAGTTTTCTCTGGCTTTTGAGAACAAATGTCCGAGGTTGAGTCATCATCAGTGACTACAACGGAGAGTGTAAGACAGACTTACTCTGACTGAAAAGTATCTAGAAATATCAGATTTTAAGTCCCTTGAGCTACTAAAAAAAAGCCATTTGAAATGAGTAACTGAAGGACTAGCAACAGATACATACAGAAGAAAATACTAAGTTAGGGAAGTAGCACATTATTATGAACTCTGACTTAGCTAGCCTTGGAAAAAGATAGCATTAGGAAGAAGAAATGGATTATCCATTATTTCTTAATGGATAATTGACTGGGTACATTTAAACAAACAGACACAGAAGGRAGTGTTAAGGAAAGAAACAGCAAGAAAAGTGTACGAGGAGAAATCAGGTCATGAAAAGGGCAGAGGACAAGAAAATGAATACAGCAGAAGAGTCTAGTGTTCCAGCAAAAATGTTTGGAAATGCTTGTCTGTTAAATACAGCCAAGAAATTACCTTACCAATAAAATCAAAAAAACTGCTGAAAAACAGGTACCTGATTGGAAGGATTCAAAATAAAATTTAAAAGATTTTTTTCAGGCCCAGGAGTAATTACAAAGGGACAATCTAACTACGGGGTAGCAAAGGTAAACGAAGCACTAAATTGGTCAGGTTTTTCTCTTTCAGCATTCCTGGTCCTTCCATCAGCATTCCATTTGGCCCAGTCAGTATGATCTTCAGGTGTTGAATCATGAGTTTTTGTAGATGAAAGTGAAATGGGTAACACTCCTTGCAGACCTTAGGACATCCTAACTGCTCATTAGTCAGCTCCTGAGTCACTGCTGTTGTGCCTGACACAGTAAGGCAACCTGAAATCACAACCAGCTCAGAAGGTGGCGTTGAGAATCGCTAAGCCAGCCCTGCTAGAAGGGGTCCATCTCAGAGAGGAGAAGGCAGGCAGCTGCTGGGGGCAAGTAAGGCCTGCACTCTGCTTTAATGTATTGCTGTTCAGGCTTTCTTTGAAACAGCTTAGAGTACAGGACTAACATTGGCCACATCTACAGTCACCAACCAAGGTATACATGTGAATTTGAAGCAGGCAGGTACGGCAATTTATGCTGTATTCAGAGTTGTTGATGCAAATATTCAAAAGGTGAAAGATAAAATCTGAAGATAATACAGAGGAAAAAATCAACRTAACCAATCCCAATTTTAATCTGCAATATTTAGTGTTGAGACAATGGCTTAACACAATAACACATAGCTCAGCTGTTACATACAATTTTTGAGGACTTCCCTTTCTTAAAGGCATCTTTCGCAAATYAACATTTTCCCTGATAATCAAAGAACAACAGTGTAATGGAACAACAAGATGAGAAGAGACAACAAGGGTAACCACTTTGATGGCATTCCTATAACTGGATGTTTGAGGGCTAATAAACGAGCAATTCATAGCCCCTATCCCTGAAACAGCATTGGTTCCTTGACTGTGAAGAGGAAACTTCACTACTTATTTTATTAGTTTACAAATACTTACAGTGTCTAATAATTCAATGAACTTGGAGAAATAGTAAAGCCAACAAACTCGTACCATCTGCAAGAATAAAAATCAGAAATAGTCAAATCATAAWAATCATAAATCATAACACAGAAGCCGCAGGAAAAATAAGTAACTCTATAATGGGGAAAGTATAAGGACAAGTATGTGGTTCACAAAGTTGAAAGAAGGAGATTTAATTATATAGTTGGCTTTTTTGTTTGTTTTAAACATGAAACTTCCCTTAATTGTTATGGAACTTTAGAAGCAAGGTGAACAAGCCAACAAATACGTTGCTTTTTTTTTCCTAAACGACCAACCCCTTCAGTTAATTCACATGCTCTCCATTATGCAAAGAGCATTTTCATTTAGTGCATTCCACTCTACAGCAGTGAACTTGGTTGTTCAAAAAGGATTTCCAAAAACAAAGTCAGTGTAGCATTAACCACTTGGCCTTACATTTGGTAACTTACTCTTAGAGCTGTAGGTGACCTCGAGTAGTCAACAATATCACACCGGAATGAATACCCTGTGGCCCAGCCTGACATAAGAAACTGGGGGAAGCGGGTAGGGGGGAGGGAAAAAAAGGAAAAGGCAAAGGTTTACTTGATGACTTATGAAATATTAATTCATTCCAGTTGACTTTCGCAATCGCTAAGCTTGAGAAAAAAAACAACATTAAAAACTTGTTGAATCAGTAACCTTGTCAGTCATCTACCTCTGTGTGGGCTAGCTATGATAAAATCCTGTACTGTTGCAGATTAATAAACTTCTAATTCCAGGACCACACCTATGTATGAGAACTGTCTCTCTACATCCCTTTACCTCAGCATTAATAACTGAAGAGGATAAATAGCTGCAACTCAAAACAAATGCTGGATAAGCATCTTATTGTGAAAATCACATCATAAAAGCAAATCAACCTTTTTTAAACTTTTTTAAGTATTGAGATGTTTGGCTCTAAGAACAATTTTAAGAGAAACAGTACAGCAGAAAAGCATAGTTTAAAGTCATTAAGACAAGGAAGGAATTAATATGCACTGTATTTTTAGCCTCACAATTTTTAAAATTTTGCTTAATAATAGAACTGTTTGATGAAATTAGTCTTTCACTGACAAGAGACATAAGCTAAGGTTTTACAATCAAAAGCAGATGTACAGGATCAGTGGACTGTGTGTAACAAGTATCACAGGTAATCTTTTCTCTTGGAAAATATTAAAACTCAGAAAGAGCAACATTGTTAAAATTACACTTGGTTCACTCTCCTGCCAGCCACTAGAACTACAGATCTTATATTTGCTTTTTTAAAAAAAAAATACTTGTCATTGATTAATCATGGTAATCCACCACTCATGCATGATGGGAAGTTCAGTTTTCTTAATAGATGAAGGTTTTACTCTATAACTGCAATAGATGTTTAAGATTTAAAGAATCAGTTGCTTAAATTAAACACAATTTGAAACACTATGAAGATGGCACAATACTAGAGCACCCACAAAATGCCTTGGATCCAAAGAGGAAAAGAATTAGCTTTTTGCTGAGAGCCAGACAATGGCTGAGATTCAATCTGTTATAGCGTCTCTATGCATTCTTTCATGAAATTTTAAAATAGAAGCCTTGACAGCAGATCAAATAYTGTATTAGCATTCGATTTTTCAAGTTTTATTTTTGGTTTAGTTTCTAAGGGTTTAAAACTAAGAGCAAACTCAACACCTAATCACAAAAAGAAGGCAGTCTGGGGATTTTTCAAAGCAAAGAGTAGAGAAAAAAATAAATGCATACATCTCACCCAACACTTGCATTCAACACAACAGTCATTACACAAAATAGCAGCTGCTGCATGGACTTTAAAACACTGTTAAAACAAAGTCAGCAGTAACTCATGCTGAAAGTTATGCAAATTGAATTAACAGAAAAGTTGGCGATTTGGCAGGATCACTTGGAACTTTTCATTACCAATTTGCCAAACCTMGAAGAGCTGCAGCCATATTACCACATTTAACACAAAGACAGTCAGTACTAGAACAGTGGTGTTTTGCCAGGCAAATGTATAAGACTGTCATTCACACAATACTACTGTTAAATAGCTACATTTTTTTTTATTGAAGAAGCTATTAGCTGTCATAAGTTTTAAAAGYTGGTTCTAAATTATAGCTTTTACGTGGTCTCTACCAGCTTGAAAGTCCAACATTCACTTGAACCATCAACTACAGCAAAATCTCAAGACTCCTTTTGAGAGAAAGAATATTTACTTATTAAAAAAAATCTTTAGCATTGACTTTTTAGAAGGATAAAGATTCCAAAATTAGATATTGTTAACTTCTGCGATTTAGAATCCAGATTTAACTGAAGATTGGTCTTCAGTTAAAAATAGCCTATACAGTGTTTGAAACATCATTGTTGACTATCATGTAGCAGGAGAGAAACAATTACRATAGACAAATATGTAATACTTTGCCTTCTCCAGCCCCAGGAAATTAAATAAGGTAGGAGGACCTTTAATTTTTAAAGTGACATGTAATGGCACATAAAATATTTTACGATCTTCCTTTCTAGGTATGACTTGCTCCCTTTTTTTGTATCAGCTCAATTAGTTTAGCATACTCCCTGGAGGAATGTAATTACAAGAACCAAAATAATGCTTTTTTGAGAACTATGGAGGAGGAATTCTATTAATAAATTCCTCAAAACATGGTAGGCAATAGTTAGATACACAAAATGTATAAATATATTTCAAATAAATGTTGTACTTACTTCATAAGTCATATATAAGGATAGGGTTACCACACTAAAATTGTAAAATGCCATTATTTGCCTGAGTTCAAAAGGCTTTTTATTTTCCATGAGTTTGGGTCCCAAAGAAGTGACAAAATAAATGTAGGCTCCAATGATAATGGTTGTTGGAAAAGGTGAAGACATGAGCGGCCAGCCTTCCAGTCTTGGGTCTGGGGGGAAGAGGGAAAAAAAAAAAAAAAAAAAAGTCAAATCTTTCCAGCGCTTGTCAAGGCCTAAAAAGCTACTCATTCTTAATCAGAAAGTTTCTGCATTCCTGCATTCACTGCGCAAGCTGCCGAACACACTCATCACAAACCCCCATCAACTGGCTCACAAGGTTTTAGCACCTGCCAGATTCCAGTCTTCCTTCTGCATTGACCCTTCACACTTGCAACCAAGAGGGGAGACAGCACTCCAGAAGCAGGAGCACGCTGATTTTTCAGCTAAAGCTCTGCCTGAAGAAAAGTCCACGTTTTCACACACTAATACAGCGTGGGAGGCAGCAGAGGAAGATAACAGGCAAGCAGAGCACTGAGGCTGCATCTCCAAGTGAGGCTCGTCTTCTGGGGGAACACAAAGGTGGGTATTTTTATTGATCAGACCATAATTGCTTCTCACATTTTTCCCAAGGGTCAGTTAATCCCTTTCACTATGGGCCTACTGAGGTGAGGAAGACTGACAGATGCCTCGTAGACAGATGGTTTTAACCCCAAACTTGAGGTCTCTTCTGTTGTTTCTTTGGTAAACAATGTTAAACTAAAGCATGTTTAATATCCTCCTGCCAGCTGCAACAAGAGAATAATGTTCCTTTTCTGAACAGGAGTGTGATACAGTGAATTACTGTGAGGAGTAATTTCAGATAATATCATAACTCATCAGGTTTTGTACTTCCTTTTATCTACTATGTTGGCATCAGCAAAAGCAAAATACAGTAACACTGAGCACTTAGCTCTATTAACTGATAAAATATCATTAATTTTGCAATAAAAAAAATAAAGCTTTATGTTCAATACTGCAGAAAAATACAAACTACTGTTTTCTGGGAAGCCAGAAAACCCTTATAGAATAATCACTATCTATATTTTATTTAGTCTYGAGTTTAAGTCCATAAGTATCAGGGTTTTTTTTCTTTTGTTTTTTTAATTGCAGAAACTATTCTGTTCTTTAGAGCTAAAAATGTCAATAGATCACTTGACAAGTCTTAAGAAACATTTACAGGAAGGCAAAGCTACTTTAAGTTGCTGATAAACAGTACATTTAGAATAGCTATACAATACTATTCAAAAAATCATTGAAAGTTAATAAATTTTAGACTGAAATGACTCACCAGCATCTTTAATCCATTCATCATAAAGTAGTATAGCCTTTGATGTCAGATTGCTAAAGGCCATTTTCACTTGATTAAGATTTTATGATGCTGCCTGCAAGAAAATAGAACAAAACAGAAATATGTATTTCTGCAATTAATGGAAACAAAGTTGTTTTGGGAAAGATTTTTAGGAAGCAGAATGGAAAAAAATAGGGAGAAGGTTAATAGCACACTGCATGTGAAATACAGACCAGGGAGCATTAGCTGACCACATTGCACTAAGCTTGGTGCTAATTTATAGCCAAATTGGTAAGCACAACAATATGATTTTGTAATCTTTATATGTCAAACAAGGTACTTCCATGCCATAAAGCGTTATCTCAAGAAACCATGCTGTGATTAACCGTTACAGTAAAGTGGAAAAATATAAATAAAAGGCAGCTGCTTAAATTCATTTTTTAACCATCTCCATTTAAAGTTCAATTCACTGATAGGAGAAAAAGTTTYGCTTTGCAACATTTGCTCTTACTACTGAGAACTTTAATTTTCTAACTAAGAAGTAAGGTAGGAGGGAGAGAGGAAGGATGCCAGTATGTCTGCTTACTCCCTTTAAATACAATAATTAGTCAGGCTATAATCAGTATGCAAATTACACTCTAATGAATCAACTGTTTCCACACCAGGACTGTGAGGTGTCATAGTACCACCAGTAATATCAGAACTCACAAAGATTATCTAGCACATCTAGTTTGCAAGCAACACCACCTGCATGTGTAAAACATTTTTGCTGCAAAACTAAATACTCATTAACCCTCCCCATATCTCACTGCCATAGAAAATATTTTAATATATTATATTCAAATAGTGCTGCTCCTATTYCCCTTTCAGTGTCTCACTTAGCTGTGTCTCTCAATTCATCTGTGCAACCTTCACACATGATTTGCCTTTTTGCTGGCCTTGCAGGCAGCTGCACATGTTGACAAGCAGCCCCTTTTCCTCCGGCCTCCATCCATCCCACCTCCGCCAGGCTGTGGCTCGCCAGCCCCTTCTGCCCTCCCAAGGGGGATGCCGCGCTCCTTGCTCTCTCCTTCGCTCTCTCCAACAACTCCTCATTGTTCTTACTTTAACAGTCCTGCATAACAATCTCACTCTTATCTCCCCTCCAAATTTATCTCCTGCTCACTCCCTTTTCCTAAGGGTTTTTAGGCACCTCGAAGTGCCTTCACACCCCACCTTCATCACAAGCTGCAGTACCAGCAAGCCCGCCTTCATTACAGTCCCTCTGATATACCTCTCCTCAGGTCCCATTTTGCTAACCACTTGTTTTCATACTTATGCTTCCAGGTTATTTGTCTGTACACCTGAAATCACCATCCATTTCTCATTTAGAAAATGTTCCTTCTGCAAATCTTTAAAGTTCACATCTTCCAGAAATACCATGCTTCAGCATCAGCATCTCCCAAGTCAACCTTTGCGCTGACAATCTTCAGACACATACTTCATGTAGCTCTTCAAGTTTATATGGTGCAAGGTAGTACAGAGTATCTTAAGTAAAAAACAACAAAGAGGTGATGAGTTTCTCACTCCATACTAGCCATCATATTTAAGATGTAACACTACAATTCTTGCAGTTTACAGACAAAAAACTATTTTTGTGGATGCCAGAAAAGTGAACATTGATCCAGCAAGCCTACCATCCTTTACAAAACAATTTAAAGATATATCTTTCTTTTCTTTTTCTTCTAATTTCTATATTATTTTTTTCTCATCTTCTCATCTTTCTTTCTTAAAACTAACATATATTTTTATTGTAAAAGTAATACATTGAGCTAACAAACAGTTTCCATAAATGCAAACTTACTTTCCACTGCTCAAAGGGAAAAAAAAAAAAAAAAAGGAAAAGAAAAGAAAAA
>NW_028185373.1:0-16272 GCF_003343005.1 Rhea americana
TCTATCCTGTTTCATTCTTACTTGCCTCTTTTTTTTTTTTTTGGTCCGCCTTACGCTTTTCAAAATATGTCAGTCATTTAGCTAAGTTCAGAGAACCCTAAAAATACTTTTCTTCATAGAGTGAAACTCTCTGTGCTCATCGGGTAATTTTTCTGCACAGTCTTAAAAAAAAGATTGGCAGAGGTTGGATCTTAAGATCAGAAAGGAACATTTGCTTATCTGGCATAGCTTTTTATATAGCATAGCTCGCAGAATCCAGTTATTCCTAAAGGGCATGCAGACCATTGTGTTTGTCAAATCTAAGTTTATCAAAGCATTGCAAGGTTCATAAAGAGATCAGGTATGTATTTTGCAGTGTTCCTGTCTTGCCTATTCGACGAAGTACAAGTTTTTAATGTTAAGGTGAAGTTGGTTTGGATAGACATCCTGCAGTATATGTGGAGATGCTAACAATATATAAGAAGATAAAATGCTGCATAACTTTGAAGAAACTGCTTTTGCTCACAGACCTACTTTTATGTCAAAATTTTGGAAAACTCTATTGCTAATCTCTTTTCAGTCTGAAAATAGAATCCATTCATCCATTTTCACTTTTTATACCACCCAGTAATGGTATGCCATCAGAGGGCTCAGTGTTCCCACCTACTTTGATTTTATTTTGGACTTGCAATTACTTTTGCTTTACAAAACAGATTATGAAGCTTCCCAATGGCTAATCTCAAAATTTGTGTGATGCCCCATTTTACTGAAATGTGATCATCAACAAAAAAAAATTATCAGTCTTGATTTCCAGGTGATCTGAACACTGGCAGCTCCACTGAAAGCCTATGAGAGTTGCAGGTGTTTGGCATCCTTGGAAATGTAGGTTTTGATTTTTAAGTTAATGTCTTGCGATAAAGTATATCTTACATAAAGAAGTATTGCATCAGAAATTACCATTAGAGTAATGTTTGCTGTACGTATGTAAGAATTAAGCCTACCTCTTTCCCTGCCTCTTTTAACCTCCTCTCTTGTTCCATACCACCTCCAGATTAACACCCTGACATACAGCTGAAAAGTGGCTGAAGGGATAGTCAGTGCAATTGATGCAATAAATACGTAGCTGGAGTTTCATTTGTGTGTTCATTAAGCTGTCTGCATTTGTTGAATACACAGACCATGAGTAAACAGTTGTAAGAACTGGTAGCTTTTTCCCAGAATACTAAAACAAATTAAAATCAGTGGCAAAGAAAGTCTTTAACAGTCTCTTCAGTTTCCTATGTCATCTGATTCAGCTAAGGTATTATATTAGGGAAGAAAAATATGAAATTCAAATCCATCCCATCAGCTGAGTTTTCCCTGGAAAAGCGTGATCTCTGATGTCAACATATATGTATCTTGCATAGCCCCATGATTTCTTATCTTTATGTAAATGTGCACAAGATGCTCACACTCTGATAGACAGGCAACAAACAATAGGAAAAGGAAGGTGAAAACTGATAAAAATACATGAAAGAGTCAAAGACTAAAAGTCTGCAAATTTCAAAAGCCCAAATCTATGCTATATGGAGAGATGGAAAGAAGGAACYTTTTCTATATAGTTAGCATCTGAAGATAGCAGCTAGCAGGAGCTGCTTTATCTAGCCCATAACAGAGGGGCTATTGCATCTCTGCCGAACCACTGTCAGCAAAGCCCAGGAAACATCTTGCTGTGCAGTTGATGAAACATTTGCCTGAGGTCTCTCACAGTCCTCCTGTGGCAGTTGAATAATGTCATAACCCAGGATTGTGTAACAGCTGCTACAGTGGTAGAGATTGTACTGTTTCACTTCATGTCACAGGGTTTTTTTCTTTTTTTCTTTTTTTTTTCTGTCCTCTTTCCATTATATTCCTTGGGAAATGGGGTATGTTTCTTGTGCAGGTCTCTCTTCTCTTTCTTCATACAGGCAATGTTAAGATAAAGTTCACAAGACAGGAAAACAAACTACCATTTCTTCTTTTTCCATTTAGTATAAGAATAACAGGCAAAGCCCCTGTACAGTTTCTGGGTTAGGCTTCCCCAGCTGTAAATTTTAATTTGCTGTCTCTTTTATACCAACTGTGTTGCAAGACTCTCTGAGATTCCACAGGAATTAGAACCTGCTCTCATGGACTTATGACTTTGGGCCATTCCTGCAACAGCTTAGGCATAAGCATAATTTTCCTTATAGGCATGTTTTATGTGTTGAAGTGCTTGTAGCGACTATAGGTTTGTGGCCATATGTTGACAGGTGAGATATTAGCCTTTTATTGAATATGATATATAAAACTCCACTTGACATGTGAAATTTGACCAGCAGCAAATCCCTAGTAAATCTCA
This sequence comes from Rhea americana, assembly GCF_003343005.1. Classification (NCBI taxonomy): domain Eukaryota; kingdom Metazoa; phylum Chordata; class Aves; order Rheiformes; family Rheidae; genus Rhea; species Rhea americana. The sequence continues at coordinate 2,339 of NW_028185373.1, forward strand.
TAGCCTTTTGTTTCCATGTATATTCCCTGATTTCATTAGAAACATCCCATCCTAGAATTGAGGAAACGCCTAAMCCATCACATGAGCAAGCTATACATTCAGGCAACATTTCTTTTTGCCTACCCAGTTGCAACTGTTACTACCTGTTTTTGTTTCCTCTCCWCACTGTGACCATCTCCCCATTTTCTGGGAGAAAAAATGAAGTACAGGATATGTTTGGTATCCTAAGCAACATTCCCTGCTTTAAATTAAGAAATAAAGGTGGGGGAGGCAGGGAATTGCTRTGTGAGCTGCTAAGCATGCAGGGCTTTTATGCTACTGTGGTGTAAGAGATGCTCTGCATTACAAGATAAGTACTGGTTGTCCTCCAATTCCCTTTTGCACTCTTTCAGCGATTGCAGCATTTTGGTCTGCTTTGCAAAGTAATTGGAATATACTTTAGKGTCTGTTTTAAGGCTTTGAAAATCTCCCTATCCACCTATCCATGCCTTCCTCTCTCCATCCGTATATCCATCCTTCTCTTCATGAGCACTCTGTGAAATTGCTGAATTTCACACTTGATGACAAATGTTACAGGTTCTTACAGGGTATATAGCAACTTGTGTGCTTCTAGCAAGGATAATTTCCTACTAAACTCCAGAGAACTGAGATGTACATCTCTATCTACTGAAGAAATTTCAAGCTTTGCAGGTACAAACTCATATATTTTCACTTGCTGATTTATCACAACACAGTAGCCAACTCCTGTTACCATTACTCAAACAAATATCCGCCTCGGTGACTTCAGTGGAATTATCATCATGTAYAGGGGTAAAAGAGGTTGATCTTAAACTGTCCAGTGTATTTATTGGGGGGGAAAAAAAAGTCCTCTTCATAATCAAAAGCATTCTTATGATATGACTGTCTGGTGCTAGTGATTTTAAAACCCTTTAGGCAGGGGAAGTCTGTACAAACAACCTTTATCAGTACCATTACTGTATTCACTGGTAGGAGACCCCTGTACCTTTGAAAAAATGCAYGAGCTGAAACAACAGGCGTCTGAACAATCTCAACCTGTTTCCTAACAGCAAAACTGTGAATTTCAAATCTTCATCCACTTCCACTCTAATTGGTCAGAGAAAAATCATTTGAGAAGCTAAATGAAAATTACCAGCCTATAAATGCCTGAGGCAAAAAAAAAAAAAAAAAAAAAAAAAAAAAAAAAAGGAGGGGGGAAGAGAGAGAGAGAGAAAGAGAAGGAAAGGGAGAGAAAGATGGGAAGTCTCATGTGAGTTTGGTTAGTGAAAAAAAAAACACGTACTAAGTATGGCTGCATGTCATTTTTCAATTTGCTCATGTTAAATAATGATCTCTAGGGCAGAGAARGAGTGGAGTGAAAAGGAAGAGCTCTCTCCTCACCTTGTTTAGTTTCTGCTGGTCTTTTGCAGTGTCTGGCTACTGCCTGACTATCATATAAATCTAAACATGAACCACGGGCAGTTTGGTATGYCTTCTCCACTATCCTGGACCATGTACCTGATGAGGAAAAACAGAGCAGCCACTGGTTTCTTTGGTAAAGACTTATTTATCTTCCTTTTCAAAAGTTTGTCTTTCTATTGCAATGAAATAGAAATCTTGATTGTAAAATAATAGAAAACATTTGGTGAAAAAGATCTTAAAAGTAATATAATTTCTGCTGGGGTAAAAATTAGGAAATCCATCACTGTGTGCATGCATGTGTATCAACTTTCACTAGACAGTTAAATACGTATGGAAGTTTTCACTAGACTGTTAAGYATGTTGCAAGCCTTTTTAACTGAATTAATTTCTTCAGAGGAAATGCTTCAAAAGAGTTTTCATTTCAAATGCTTGGGAAGGGGTGCCATTAAGTCAAGGGGAAATTCTGCTGCTGTGTGTGAGGGGCGGAAGATGACGCCCATCAGACAACACTTGCTCTTCAATGTTTTTGCAACCTTATTAGAGCAAAGTGACCTCAAAGAACTAGCTAGCGTAAACAGATGTTGTCAATTGATTTGAGCTCAAGTCAGAGGGTTTTCATCAGTAATGACACTGTTTTATACAAACTAAAGGCTTGGCCTATATGTTTGGTGCTTTTTTAATCTCTCCAAAATGACACTGGAAAAAAAAATTCTCATCAAGGCTTCAAAAATCATTTTTTATTACAAGGATATTTTGCATAAAGTAGCATGAACTTCAATAAAGCATTGATAAGTTGCATAGACTCTGCCGGGGCCCATTTTGCTGTGGTTCTGTTGAGAATGGGACTACCTGGTTCATCATCCTCTTGCACAAGCAATTTGCCAGACAGAAAGACATTATACCTCTTTTTAATATTTGTCATACTATCAGATTTGTTTCCCTTTCAATAATCCTGGGGCTAGCTCTGTTCTTAGTTACACTTTTTTTTTTTTTTTTCTTTTGGTTCTGAGTGCAAAAGGGTTGCATAGTAGGATTTTAATTATTYTTATGGTACTGGTTAAAAAAGATCTAATAAAAAGGAAGGCCCAGAATGAAAGTTAGGAATTATGAAAGGAAGTTCTATTATTTTTCATTCAGGCTTGAAGATTCCTTCACTTTTCCTCTCCCACTCTGTATTTTAGAAAGTTCATGCARTATCTTCCTCTGGGGTTGCTATTAACACTGCAGTACAGTTTCAGCTAACAGCTGGACAAGAGCACAAATTTTGTTCGATTTATAGTCCATGAACCCCTTGAACTCTGAATTCYACYGATTCTAATTTGGTGTTGAATTTAGGCTGRTATTTTTCCTTTCTGTCAGCTGAGRGGGTTAAAATTTGTTTCTATTACAGAGCATATGTGAAGGTGGCATTTAATAATTTTGTTAGATATCTAAACASCAGATAAAGCCCAACACTACTGACTTGCTATCTGAGCATTAAGACATAGTGTGCAGCCTGCGACTGTAAAATGATAAGCCACATGCCACCCCGCTATGAGAAYTGTAGCCTTTCGTTTGTTTGTTTCCGCAAAGCTTCACACACACTGAAAGACTTGAAAAAGCCTGCCGTGCAGCTGGGTGATTTATGAGACTTTTCAGAAGCAGCCAAGACAGTGAGACATTATTCTACTAACCTGTCCAYGCTATTATGACCTATGTCTAAAATAAATCTGGATATTTGAGGAATACTTTCTGCTTTGTAAAGTACTAGCATTCTTGGTGGTTATCTTTTTCATAGCATCTAAGAAATGCATATCTTAATCCAAGAGCACGGAATAAGAAGCAAATTACAGAATGAGAGGAGGAAAATGTTTAGGAGGCAGCATTATAAGCTGTGGTTGATGTTTTTGTACACTATAACAACTATACAGAGAGAAAGCTCTAAAGAAATGCTCTAAAGTTAAAAACATTTGCTACATGTTAGATTCTGTTTTWAATAGATGCACAGAATTCTTGCTCTCCAGGACATCAAAGAAATCTCCTTTTGATACCATAGATAAACAGAATCATAGATGGATACCATGGTAGATGGTTTATATAGAGTGTAAACCACATGAGCAACTACCTTTTTTTTTAATATTGTCTTATGTAGGTTTGGTTTAGTGGTGGTAGTTCTTGTCCTGTAAACTTTGTATAATTTACATCTAAAAATCACGCAAGAGTGGTCTGTATTGGCTAAGAAAGGCTTGAACATATTGCTACATGTCTGTTACCTAACAAAGCTAAAGCTAAAGTACTTACAATCCCTAATTTCATCATTGTGCAAATGAACTTGAGGAGAAGCAGATTAAAATATTTTGTTGTCTTTAAAATAAACTTACTAATTTATAGACAGCCTATCGTGCCACTGGTATCGCATACAACATCTGTAAACGGAAAGCAGTAAAGGGATATGATCATAAGCCAGTCTTGCTAAGCTTTGTTCACTCTATAGCAAATTTCCTTTTAAAAGACACACAGTTGATATTGTAGTTGGTTTTTAAGGAGCCTTTCATTATGACTTGCTGCCTTGGAAAGAAAATTTTATGCTCTTAAGTATTCTACAAGCTTAGGGTATATTTCAGGGCAGGAGCAGGAAGTTAAAAGTCTGGAATTAAGTTTTTCTTCTCTCTYACGCTGACATAACTCAAGTACTTGCAGCTAGAATTAGGCAAGCAGAAGAGCAGGCTCACAAAATGCTTTACAGCTTAGGGAGAAGGGAGGCGTCAGGTTTTGCTAAGCCCTGTGAGACCCGTATCCCTCCATATGGCCCCCCCCAGGGAACTGGAGGATGGCTCTGCTGTGTCCCAAGCCCTGCCTTGCCCAGGAACAGGAGGCAGCAACAGTTAAAAAAGGGCAAAACTGGACAGGTTCCCTGTCTTGTGCACAGAAGGGACCCGATTCATCATCACATTGCCATGTCTCCTGCTGGTCGGAGGACCAGCCTTTGCTTCTGCCCTGGCACCTGGAGTCCCCATACGCTGCTGCCTGCCCTGCTGGGTGGCCGCTGCACCTCTCTTGGTGCTTCTCAGCACCTCACTGTGGTTATTTCGGCTTCTCTCTCCCTCTCTCCAGACCACATTCTGCTCCTTTGCTCGTGCACAGATCTCATGTTGGACAGATGAGAGTAGTCTTTGATATGAAGTTGTACCTTATTATGACCTGGGGGAGATCTGTGGTTGAGATCATAAGCAGTAGATGACATACCTGGTAAATTAAAAATGCTTAAGAAAAAAATACACCCAAGAGGAGTAGCGATGATTTACATTAAAATAAAGTAATACTTTTGTTGCAATTATATTATATATATTATATATTATTATATATATATTATATATATTATATTATATATATATTTTTTATATATATATATTTTATATATATATTATATTATATATATTATATATATTTCAGGTTCAATTACTGTTTGTGAAAGATGCCAGATTGACAGTCCTGGAAATCTTACCTTTTCCTCTGAACCAGCAACAGTACTACACAAGCTTTCGCTGCACTTGCTGCTTTAGGTCCACCCATGAAGTCCCCAGCAGCAATGATGCACTGCAATAGGCCAGTCCCGGGGTTTTCTGGCTTTGCCTAACCAGGCGCACCCTGTAGACCTGCTGCCTCGACCACACAGCCTACAGGTCCTGTTGAAGGACCCTGCACATCTCCCTATATGCACTTGCACACAGGTTTTCTTTCAATGGAAACCAAAGCATGGGGAGGGAGATGGCTCTGTCCAGCCACTTCTTAAGACTTGTGGTAATGAAGATCCCACAGCTTCTCCAGGAAGTCTCTCCCAAGCTCCTCTTTCCGACTGGAAAGGTTGCAAGTTAAGAACAGTCATTTTTTCCCATCAGTCCAAACTCTGTATCCTACGGAAGGTGCCCACAAAGCTACGTCTTGGCATAGTACTTGATCAGCATCAGAAATGGGCTAGTTTTTGGCTACTGGGAACTGGTGTGGTCTCAGTAATCTGAGCAGAGGTGCACTGACACACCTTTGCTGAAAGCTACATTTTAAAGTAGACCTTTTACATCAGAGTTAAATAAGGATTTAGGCTACTGAGAGCTGAAGAAATCACCTCAACTAAAACAGAAATTATGCTGAAAAGACAGCTAATTCTTCAGTCTCTGTGAGAGCGATGAAAGCAGTTTCAGCTCTTGTTTTTCTAAAAAATAAAAATGAACGCATTTCCAGAACTGCTGTGTTTGGGTATCTGGACCTGTTTTAAGTTATTCTTGGGGCTCTGGGGGAGTAGATTCAGTGTCATCAGAATATGACACTGTAGAGGGCAAAACTTAAGAACTTAAAATATCCTGTGAATGAATTGAAAAGTCCTGGTTTAACCAGAGACAACTGACACAGAAGGTTCCTGCAAACATTTGTATTAGCCTAAGCATACCCTAAAATAATGAAACTGTCAAAGAGGTTAGGTAAAACAGTTTGATGGAGTTAAATTGTAACTGTAGTACCAGAACAAAGTGACGTTGAAAAAAAGATATAAAAAGAAATGAAACAATTTGGAAAACATTCCTAACTAACAAAAATAAAAATATGGGAAAATCTACATGCCACGAAAAGCATCACAAAGAATAAAGCGCCTGAGCAATTTTGGTGCCTTCGGGCTCCTGGGAGCGTACGCTCTGAGAGGAATGCAGAGTCCAGCCTGCAGACCTCCTGCAACCCTCTATTTGTGCCACTGTGGAATTAACCATGTAAGATTTTAGTTAAGGGCAATATATCTAGCTGTGTTTGTCATTTACAAACCCCAAGGGAAGCCAGTAAAGACATACACAGAAAAACTCCAGGACAGACTTTCGTCTAGTATAAATGGGCATCGCTGGTGCTTGATTGGCACAGTTGTTGCTTTGCCAAGATTCAGTCAGACCAGTAGCACATCAGGCCCATTTGCCACAAGGTTTCTGAAAGCAAGTAACAATTTGCATCCATATGCAAAKCTGAGCAGCTGCTATTGAAACACCGTTAAGAGCTCTTTCAGTACACACACTTATATTTTTATGGTAAATTCTTATTATCAAATGATAAGAACATATATAATTTTACAAATCATACTCTTCTCTGGTTATTGCTCCCTAAATAAATGTTCAGGCTAAGACAGCAAACAAATCTTACTGGGTGAAGTTCAGCAGAAGTTTGCATGTATATAAATGGTAAACGTTGGTCCTACCTTAGAATTATGAGGTGGGGAGGTAGCTGGAATTTGTCTTATTAATCGGATTTTTGGAAACTGTTCAGAATTATCCATATATTTTCTCTTCTTATTCATGCTTTTTGAAAGTCTGTTTCTGCAGAGTCTGAAAATAAGTCTTTCTGAGACTTTCCCAAGTACTAGTCCATATGTTTTCCAGTCAATCAGAGGGCACATATAGTGAGGCTGCTCCCTCCTGGGTAAACRGGTGTTGATATGAGCCTGAGATCAGTACAGCCACGCTCAGACCTGCTGAGCACAGGGGGAGTCAGTCACAGGTGGAGAAGCGGAGAAGAAACAATTTATGAGATTAACTTGTGGCTTCATCTGTGGCTGGGAGAATGCATTAGTGGTGTTGAGCATGGTTAAGAGCACCTTTGCTTTGCAGTTAGGCTTTTTCTTCCTCCATCCCCAATTCAGTCAAGGGGTGTTGTGGTGAAAGTCCCAAGGATGATCCCTGAACAGCTCGGAAGCAAAACCCTTTTCTGCATGAAGGTATTATTGTGTGTTYATCACACATACTAGGAGGAATAAATATGAAGTATATCAGTCACAGGCATACTTAATATTTACTGATATGAGATTGGCTCAGTTGCTGGCCAAGGGCACTCACATGGCCACATGCAGCTGAGACCAGGCCCTATCCTCTGACATGGATACTAGGAAAAGCCTGGAAGCAAGGAAAAGCTTCTGATCAAATTTCTCTCTTTCTAGTATATAAATAAGGTGCCTCAGATTTACTACTCCTAATCGCTCTGAGATTCACACCGGAAGTAGTTTCCTATTAGTTTGGGGGAAAGAGGGCTCTCTCTGTCTCAGAATGGCAACGTCTGTCCTGTCCATCGTCCATCTCTCATCACTTTAAGTGTAATTAGTGCTAAGGCTCACATGCCAAGCTTCTTACCTATGTTTCCTGCAGGGCTGCAAAAATACCAAAGGAAGCTGCTTGTATTTCACACCAYGTGCTGCTGTCTTTAAGGGAGCAAAATAGATTAAAGATTGAACAGCAGTTTCCCTCTCATCCAGTCAAATTATACCTGAAGTTTGAGCTGCAATAGCCTCTCACTAAGGCCCCTCTGTGACCTTTCTGGGAAAGAGATCCCAGCACTTGCTGCCAGCTCGTTGGGTAACTACTGGAAAGGAAATGCTGCACAAACTCACTGTGTGGAGCTCTCCCATGTGGACAAGGAAAGAAGGAGCTACGAGCATTTACCCTATCATCTCTGACTGGCTCTAAGAACSGAGAGGAAAAAGAGAAAGACAGGGAGACAGGCAGAGAGGGGGCAGGAGGAGGAGAGAAGCCATTCCTTCCCAAAATGCCTTCACTAATAATATCATCCATGGACACAAACATCATAAACATAATATTGGGAATAACACTGCTGTTTTCTTGGTGACCACCTGTTTCATCATCCTGTTCTGTCACCGATTATACCGCTGAAAGTAATGTAGAAAGAAGGAAAAAGAAGCAGTTAGCATCCTTATTTTTCCTAGTTCTTAACTCCACTCCAGAGTCAAAAGTGTTGCAACTACAACTTTCCTTCAGGCAAGCCTGGAAGGAGGGCACCTTTGGAAAYCACCATTCTGCCTCTCTCTTAAATTGTCATAAGCTCCTTTTTATTAGGACCAGAACATGCAACCCTTCACTTCATCTGCACATCTTGCTGACATGGAGGACCAAAGCTACGTTTAGGTTGTCAGAGGGACTGTGGAAGGCCATTTGGGGATTTAAAAGCTTTTTTATCTTAATGCCACTCTTTCAATTGGGCCAAAGTTAGTAGTGATTTAGGCTTTTGTACAAAGTTTTGATAACCCTGATATTTTTACTRAAATACAATATTTATGTCATACAACACCCCTGTAACTGACATCTCTGCTGGCAGAGTCAGGGCTTCCAGCAGAGAGCCCACAGATTACGCACTGGAATTTCTCAGATTAGGAGTAAAGCACAATGAGCGTGCACAGGGAAGGAGCGTTGTCCTAGGAATATACCCACGGTTTCAATCTCATGTTTTTGACCCTTTMGGAACTTTTCCAGAAAACTGTGATTCGTACCAAATTTTGACCGAAAACAAAGCAAACCTGCTCTGAGCAAGGCAAACTCATACMAAGGTACTCGCTCCAGACGCAGCAGGAATACTACCATTATGTCTTACCTATTAGCACCATAGCTAAAGTGCTTTTTTTTCCTTCTAGATTAAGTATAATCAGGGGGCTGATTTTCTCTCTGGCCAGTCTGCACTAATTGCAGGAATAGGGTCTGGGTCACAAGGATGACCCAGACCTGCACAGCTTCTAGCATAAACCAAGATATCATCAGGACTTTTCCAGTGTAAAATAAACTGTCTGGAGCACACAGGGCTGTTCTGCCAGCTGAGCTGCAGTACAGCCAGAGTTTCTTCTCCCCTGGCATGCCCATGCCCTCAGAGGTGCTGAAGGAAGGAATAAAATAGTTRTATTAATTCTGTGCCATTTGTAGAATCCTCTGTAGGCCAAAGTAATTCCCTGCCAGCCCAGTGGGTTGGGTTTACCGCTCCTTCTGAACATCCTGGAACAAAAGAGAGATGGATTCTCCCCCCCCTYCTGCCTATTTGCTGGTACAAGCCATCTGCAGTGTTCCTACCAGAGCAAAAGATCAAAAGCCCAAATGTTACAATTAGTGCTGGAGGTTGTTATGATGTGAGCCTGAGTATATAAAATGCCACAGAAAATACTAGGTGTGGGTGATGTTATCTGCATTAATCTAGGCATGTAATGAGCATAATATAATGGCACACAACTTGTATTTTTTAAATCTCCAAACCAGCAAGTACTTATACCAGATGGCAGCTTTTCAACAATTTCCATTCCCCTCTCCACCCCATACTCCCAAGTATTTCAGGTAATTGGCTTCTCCTCTAGGGATTAGCCACAGTGGAATCATATTAATGACTAATTTTCCTCACTTAGCCTTTTCCTCCACCTCCTTTTAATTTTGAACTGTGCAGAGAAAGAAATCGTCCAAAATCTTTGAGTATTTGTATGTGTTTGTTTTAAAAGCTCTCCAGAATGGCCACAGAATCATTTGGGCTTCTAGGTCACACAGTACATCCCGTGCTTTTTGGCTTCACTTCTACTATTTCTTAAACTTTCCCCTTCAAGGTGCTTGTCAAGCTCTGACTTGAAAAGTTCAAGTGATGTTGATTCTGCAGCTTCCCTGGGAGCATATTCTCCTGCCTATTTGATCTTAAGATCAGCGTTGCCCTTGCTCTTAAAACTGAACTTGTTTTACTTCGGTTGGCATCTGTTATTTCTTGTCTTATCATTTTTAACTAATGAAAACAGTTCCTCCCCTTCCTCTTTATAGTTGTCTTTCATGTACTTGTAAACCACAGTCATGCTGTCCCCTTAGCTTCCCTTTTGCCCAAATTACATGTATGTATTTAATTCCTTTAATCTTTCCTTATAGGTAGTTCCTTCCAGACCTTTAATCACTGTAGTTGCCCTTCTCTGTAATCTCTCTCATCCACTGATATATAGCCAATAACACTGTGGCCAGGACTAAACTCTTKGCTCTCTCTAGGACTGTAGTGCTGAGAAAATGAGATTGGTTGCTYCCTCAGCTCTAGATGTGACCCCCCCCACCCCACTTCTGCCTCTCAAAATAGCCTCTCTCTGTTTTTCTGGTAGCATTTCACCAAGCACCAGCTTTCATTTGGGGGAAGGCAAAATGAGTTGCATCCCACTACAAAGTAACACATTTCTCATGTCTAGTCCACAGGTATGCGGAGCGTACACAAAACAAACCACCAAAATATTTTTTTGCATTGAAAACTTTAACACAGCTTCCCACTCCTACTCACAGATATATTAACAGCTGTATAAGATCAAGGATTAAAACTGTCTTGTCAGCAATATTCTAGTGAGTGTTTTGAGGGCCAGACAGGGGTGCTCCTCATGAAGTAGACTGAGGAGAAGGGACACTTCCTGCCSCCTGCCTGCACCTGTAGCCCTTGGGTCTGGGTGCTAGCAGCAATCACACGCCACACACCTGCTTACTGACACACACCCATAGTAGGTGTGCACCAGAAATGAGYCCAGCCTGGCCTTTGGCCCATAACAAAGCTCTCAGCAAACCTGAGCCACCTGGCCAGGCATCAACACAGGCTGCTGGTGCAGTAACTTCATAATAATTATTAAACCTCCCCCTTGAGAAAAAAGGCAGGATAGATAGTGCCTTAGAAAAAGTCTCTCTGAGGGTGGTAGTACTGGTGAGGTGCTATGACTTTCATAGGGCTGGGCATACTGTGTTGCTGTGTTGCCTTGTGAGCATATCCATGTCAGTAGAAAAGGTCAGTTGAGCCACACTCCGATGGTCTTTTCAGAGCTCTGCCACATTTCAGCTCTTCCCTTGTCTCTTGCTTTGACTTRTTCCTTCAACTGGCAAAACTCCAGRYAGCCAACCCACAGGCCTGCAAAGCTGGAGGCAAATTCAGTTTCATCTCTCAGCTGAGACTTGTCCTCCAGTCTCCCCCCACTTCTCTTCCCTTTGCCACCAATTGTTAGCTTGAGTCAAAAAAGAAAGATGCAGCCTTCTTGGTTGTGGTTTCTGAATGGTCAAGAGGGTGAGACAGTAAGGAGCAGCTCCCTTCTTGTCCTTGTCCCTCATGTCTCTGGTAACATGGCTACTATTCAGGCAAATCCTCATAAGGGGAGTCCTGTGCACCCTAAAATGTTTTGAGTAACAGCAGCATGAATTGCTCTTCCATATTTGAAAAGAAAAAGGCTCACAACTTCTGCCCAGGAAGAATGAGACAAGCTCTTGACCACTGTTATCATCTGGACRTCCTAGAAAGGATAAAGAGTCCTGGGGAACTTTTTTGGTAGTAGATGTGGGTCACAAAATAATTAGATGACCAGACTAAAGGCATTGAATGAGTATGTGTTATTTCACCTTTTCCAACAACCCCTCTGCTTTGCRTAACCTGGGCAGCAGCCAGCCTCCYCTCTTGCAGAGCAGATAGCCATGTATCCGTTACCAGCTCAAATACAAGATCCCTGGAGGGGTCTAGGCACTTCCTCTTCCCTGAAATCAATGGAAGTTAGACACCATACATCTATGCAGACTTGACTCACGGAGCCAAATTTCCCCTGCGTTATACTGGACATCTCACATCTCATTCTCCATGGTTTTATATATGTGCTTTACATGTTGGGATGAAATATTCATATTTCATTGTGCATGAGAGACCACTGCAGGGAATAAGGAGTTATAGTTACAGGATACTTCTCTTCTCTGTGCAGTTTCATTATTMTAGCTGCATAAAAAGTTTAGTATATCATATACCATAGCTATTGTTTTCAAGTAACTCGATGGGATTACCCATGATGGTAACTGTCCTGCAGTAAATACTTGTKGGGCAATGTAAAAGCCTGGTCCTACAAATTTTATTCATGGGCATTAACCACTATTCATCGCTAGTAGAAGCAAGGCACAGTCACACAATTATAAGCATCTTCAAGAGGGCCTTAATACACATATTAAATAAATTCAGGCGCGAGACGTAGGAGCTGACCCAGTGAATAATGGCACGTTAAGCCCAGATGCTCCGAACAATTAAGCGAGTGCGTTATTGCATTCCCCGGAGAGAGTTCTGGTGTGTTCAGCAGCAACACCGCTAAGAATGAGGTGAGGCATGTTTGTAAGTGYTGGCAAGACCAGGGTCTGTAGCCAGTTCTTTTAGTTCCTGTTCGTATTATACGTATGCCAGTTCTCTTAAGGTCTGCATATTTTCTCCTTTAACGAAATGTTTTGCTGCCTTTCTTGTGCAAGTTTTCTCTGACCCCACACAAATTCAAACCATTTCAAACAAGTATCCATTTCTGCCTGTTTTGCCAGGAAGTGTCTGCATGCGCAGTGGTATCTTGCATGGTGTTCATGGTCTAATTCTCCCCTCGCAATTTAGGCTRTTTAAAACTCATCCCTAAATTGTTGCTCCCTCTCTCATATTTCCAGAGCTTTTGCTTAACTGTATTATGTAAAAAGCTCAGTGCTTTGTGGTCTAGTAATCCTGTACGACAGAAGCAAGGCACAGCAGATAGAGATTCAGTTGTGGTTTGTTTACTGTTGTAATAAAYTGATGTCAAAACACAAAAGTAAGGAGTGCTGTATGAGAAGTGGTGAAGGTATAAATAGCGATTGTGACTCATGCTTCAAAAGGATTTTTGTACAAAAGGCGAGTGTCCGAGTGCAACTATTAGCATTAGGAAAACTAAAAAAACTTGCCATGTGAGAAAAAGTATCAACTTTAAATGTTCAGCATCATTTCCATACTTCACCTCCTACGAGGTGCTTCATTCATTAATTCATATCCTTCCAGAGTACTTGCACAAGATGTAGTCAGGGGACAAAAAATTCCTATGAGAGTTCCTCTCTTTGTCATGCAAAAAATAAAGTTATAAAGATGATAAATTGAATTAACTAACAAAATTAATAAAAACCCACATAGCTAGTGTTAATAGGCATATAAAATATCTTGCTCGAAATGTATCAGGTTATCCTCACTGTGATGCTTTCTCTATCCACTCTGCTCTTACTTAGTTCCTTAACRCACCTTCATAAAAGCTTGAAAGTTTCTATACGGTTAAAAAYACGTACTATCACCTTTAGTTTAACRTCCTTCATTTCAGGGTTGATAATGCCTCTAAGTTATAGAAAACGGTAAGTGTGTAAGGTGTGARCAGGTTCTTCACCTTCTGTTAAATTGTGGCATTTTGCATCTTTCTGCCTGTCCACGGGTGTAATAGACTGGGTTTATTCTGTACTTACACTAAGGAATTCGGATTACGGGAAGAACGAAAAGTAGCGAGTGAAWTTCAGCTCGGTATATTCCTTAATTTAAATACGAAATACTCTCTGTTTCTGGGCTAAAACAGGAGGAACTGAGGGGTGGGGGAAAAAAAAGGATAAATAGTACAAATATTATATGGGTATTTTAGGCGATGTTACACAGATGTATGTACACACTAAAGTAACTCCTCTTATCTCTACAAYGCCTATAAAACGTTATCAGCTACTAATATGCCCCAGATGGGTTTTAAGCTGTAGTTTATAGCATCTATAGTTTTGTCCTCGAAGCGGAAAAATCACCTCCGTCGTTATTCGAATTCGGGATAATTTCTTCCGAGGAGAAGCGCAACAGGGAGCAGCCGATGCGCGGAAGCAGCCGCGCGGGCTCCCGCGGGGGCGGGCGCCGAGGTGCCGCGTGAGCGCCCCGCGCCGCGCCCCGCGGGGAATTCCGCGGGT
>NW_028185373.1:17462-70895 GCF_003343005.1 Rhea americana
TCTTTGGTTGGTTGGTTTTGATTTTTCTCTGTACGTGTGCGCGCGCGCGTGGGCTTTCCTCGCCGCCGGCTTTCTGTRTTGCTCCCGCTGACTTGAGGCGACAAAAAGAAAAGCCATGCTTCCGAAAGCAGCCTTCCACCTGCTGTGGTTAAAATATTGTTAAGCAGCCGGTTCCTGTGGCCGAATTAGAGGAAGACTGCCTCAGATACTGAAAAAAATGGCAATGACTTACGAGGTTGTTGCAGACTGTTGGTTTGGCTGCTGAGGAGAACGTGAGTGAGAGAGAGAGAGCGCTGTTGCACACACAAAACCACAGAGAGAACCCACAATTTAACCAACATCCCCAAACCCAAGTTCTCAGACGTGGACCTTTTAGCCTCAGAGCTTGTGATCGGCTGCGACCTTTCTTTGCATTTACGAAAGACGTTAGACCAAAGACAAGTACAAAGATATTTAAAGCTTGAATGCCATGCACTGAGCTTTTGTGTGTCGATGTGTGTGTGTGTGTATGCAAGAATTATTGAAAGGTCATGACATGAGTACTCTTAGCGCAACGCACACCTAACTACTGAAGCTGATTTTCAAGGCTGCTTGGAAAAGAAATCTTGCAGAGAACGTTAATGGATTCCTGTTGTGTTTAAATTCTCTATAGATTATATCGTAAATGTTTTATGAAGTACAGTATATATCTGTGTGCGTGTGTGTATGAATGTATAGATAGACAGCTGATCTTTGATCAGAAAATCTAGCCCGCGTATCGCGTTGTCGGAAGACCGAACCCGAATTTCACCATCTATAAGAGCTATTTTGGCCTATGGAAGACGCTGATGTGTTTTGTTTTCTTTTGGGGACTTTAGAGAAATCATCTGGAAGAAACTGATAGGAAAGTGACTGGGAATCCCGGGTTTTGCATGCGTTGCTGAACGCGCCGTGTATTTGACTTGCATAAAATTGCCCTCGGTGCTCGGGAGCTGGAAAGGAGCTCTCCCTCYGGGAACTTTCGGTAGCCGCCAAAGACTAAATGCCGCGGCGCCGCGGTAAAACCTCGCACGGAAGACTGTTTCGATTATCGGATTAACGCGATCTGCGCCGCAGCACCAGGAAGCCAAGAGTTAAGTCTCGGCGTGCTCGCTATCTCAGCCGCGTTCAGCAAAAAATTAACTTCGGGGACTGGCGTAGAAAGGAGTTTCCCCCGGGTCCTCAGCCTGTATCCGTTTATGCTGGTCCCCAGAGAGCAGCCCGCTGAAGAGTTACGCTCGTTTCGCTGCTCTGTAAAAACTCGGTGGAGGTCTTTCACTCAAAAGGCTTGTTGTGATGCGTATCCCCGTAGATACCAGCACCAGCCGCCGCTTCACACCGCCCTCCACCGCGCTGAGCCCGGGGAAGATGACCGAGACGCTGCCGCTGCCCGGCGCCGAGCACAGCGGCGCCCTGGCGGGGAAGCTGCGCAGCGCCGACCGCAGCATGGTGGAGGTCCTGGCCGACCACCCCGGGGAGCTGGTGCGCACCGACAGCCCCAACTTCCTCTGCTCCGTGCTGCCCACGCACTGGCGCTGCAACAAGACGCTGCCCATTGCCTTCAAGGTACGTCTGCGGGGGCAGGGATGGGGACGGCCGCGGGGACGGGGTTGGGGACGGGGACGGGGTTGGGGACGGGGACAGAGGCTGCCGCCCGGCCCCGCCGGGCCCGCACCGGGCTCCAGCTGCCGCCGCCCGCCGCGGCTCATTCATAGCTCCGGGAGCGAGCGGCGGCACAGTTGAGGAAGGGAAGGAAAAAAAAAAAAAAAAAGGAGGGAAGAAAAAAAGAAAACCGCGGAGTTTGGCCACCCCGGCGGCGGAACACCGGCGCAGCCCGTTTCGGGACGGATGCGGCCCCCCGGTTCCCCCGGTTCCCCCGCGCCGGTGCCGCCCGGTGCTGCCGCCCGGCGCCGGTGCCCGCGTCGCCGGCGAGGGCACGGCGGGACCTGCTCGGAAGAGCGGGCCTTGCCCTCCGCCAGGCTGTCAGGGGCTTTTGGGGGGAAAACAGACCTTTCTCTCTTCTTCTTTTTTTTCTCTTTTATTTTTTTTTTTATTATTATTTTAAATCTCGGGGCCTACCTTAGGCGCCTGTTGCCTGTTCTGACTCCCGACGGGGCCGCCCCGGGAGCTGACAGGCGGCTTGTTTTTGGAAACCCGCTCGCTAAACGCGGGCTTTAGTTGCCGAAGTAAAACTGTGGCAAAGCACGGGGGAGGCAGCCCCCGAGTTCCCCTGCCGGGGCCGGGCCGGCGCGGGGCTGCGGGGAGCCGCGGCCGGGCGGCCCAGGGCGCCTAGTTCCCGTTACCTGGGTTCCTGTCAAAATCACCCTCCTCCTCTCGGGCATTTTTCTTTTTTCTTTTTTCTCTTTTTTTTTTTTTTCGGCTTTGGCTAATTGATAATTTCCCGAATGCGCTGGTTTTCCTGCCGGTAATGCAGCTCTGCTTCCGACCAGGGAGAGAAAAGGTAATTACCCTCCTTATCGGCCTCTCCGAGGCGTGAGCCTGCCGAGGCGCTCGCCAAACTCCCCGGGAGAGCCTWGAGATCGGGAATTGCGAAGTTTGTACTGCTTTCTTTCGGGGTCRCTGCTAGACCCCGAGCACCGCAGTGCCACTTCGCCAAAGCAGTGCAGACCCGAGTCTTTCTGATGAATTTTGAGAGGAAGGGAAAAAAAAAAGAAGAAGGTAATCAGTTTAGCTCCCCAAAGCTTTGGGAAATACTGCTGAGAAAGCGGCTTGAGGTGAAAGTTTTATTATGTCTGGGGAGTCTTCTTGTTTACGCATAGATGAGTCTGGGGTGCGGGAGCAACAAATCGGCAGGGTCAGTTCCGAAATTCACACATTTCGCTTAATTATTRTACTGTCACCCACGCACTGTGCCACTGCTACTAATTACCTGGGAAACTCTCCTCCTGGAAGGCAGAGTTAGTGTCTCCGCCCCGCCGGGAAGGGAGATAAGCGACCTCTCGCAAGCTGGCTGCGATTTCTCCTTCGGAGAAATCCCCCTCCGCCCGCCCTTGGGGCTCCCCACCGGCGGCTGCGCGACTGCCACCGCGCGTGGCTGTCCCCGAAACACGCCCGCAACCTTCTGCTCTTTCCCCCCGGCGGGAAAGCGGGSRAAAAATATATATATATATGTRTCTCAATAAAGCGATTTTGCCTCGGCCGGCAAAATCCCCCCCCCGCCGCCGCCGCCGCCTCGCCTCCCTGAGCGCGGCGGGGAGGCATCCGCCGCGGCGGCACGGTAAGCGCCCGCGGGAGAGACCCCGAGCGCGCTGCGGAGCGCCCCGCGGGCCGCGCTCTGCGCGCTTCCCCCCCGGAACCGGGGCAGCCCGCCCCCCGGCTCCTGCAAACGCAGCGAGGGGTCGGCTTCTGCACGTGAAGCGAAACGTTTGTGCCGCCGATAGAGCTTCACATAGAAAGCCTCCCCCCCTCCAAAAAAAAAAAAAAAATCTGTGAAAATATTTCCTGGCCAGAGTTTGCAACAGTAGGTTGGGAGGCACCTGCTTTCCGATGCTTTCTCTACCACTTGTCCCCCTCCGAAAAAAAAACTGCCGGCTGCTGAAAAACGCGTCCTGAAATATCTTGCCGCGTATAAAACGATCCCATTTGTTTCATAYTAAATATTGAATATTTGCAAAGACCTTTTTTTAAAGTCGTAATTCTCAAGATCGTTTAGATCTTTCAGAAACAAGAAAATTCAGTTCAAGTCCTTCCCGTGCTGCCAGTATTCTCATCTGACAAAAAAACCCGCTGATTTTTATTATTTTCTGCTATCYATTGCACCAATAAAAAGAGAGAGACTGAGTTTTCTATTCCTATTTCCTTATAAAAATGTATTCATTGTATTTAATCTTTAGGATCACAATATTCTTTCAAACCAAAATTATCATTTTCAGTCGTTTTTTTTTTCCTAAAATAGAGAATGATTATGAGAAACAGAGAAAAATACATAGTAATGCTATTAAGATGCCATATAGATTCGTTATCCAAACACTGTTAGGAAGTAATCTAAATCTTGATTTAAAAGGCCATTTTTGTTTGAGTGATGCACCAGAAGTAGGTAATTTAGATACACAGCAGTGTTACAACTCTGATATTCTTCCCGCTTCTCTGGAGATGTATTTTTAAGAGGTAAACAGTAAAGCAAAGTACTAGATATCTCCAGTCAGCAAGTCCCAACTTATCTGTTTAGTCTTTTTTCTAATGTAAATATTTGTATTTCTGTTTCTGTTGTTTGTGACTTTTAGCTCTAGTTTCTTTTCTGTACTGTGCAATTTTTTCATGCTTGTTTCTAATATTTTCTTCATGTTTCTTATCACTGCGGTTGCCTTCAGTGTAACTTAAAAGTGATTATTTAAAATAATATTTGTCCAATAAGAGACAGCTGACCCTGAATTCATGCGAGTTTTTCATCCCATGAAAGGCTAGCATATATTTCCTTAAACAAACATACAAATATTAGCATCGTAGGGGGGTCAGGGTAATGCCCAGATTTTCCCTTTCCCTTTCTTGTGTCAGAAGTCTTTAAAATATGTGCATATATTAAGGTTTTATGGTAGGTTTTAAAGAAGTAGGTAATCGTATGAGGCTCGCAGTGGCTGATCTGGTGAGGCAGTGTGCTTCATTACACAACACTCGGGCAGGACAAAACTTCATAGATGAAACATTTTGAGCAGGGACTATTTTATGTCAAGATCAGGGAAATCTGAAAAGCACAAAGCTGAGTATAGATAGAGCAGGCCACAGAAATGCATTACGACATATAGAGGAGAACAAAAAACAAAAGCATGGGCCACAGAGGAATGGGAAAGAGGAAGTTGAAATATATACATAAAGAGGGAATTTTGACACAGTGATTTTAGCTTTGTATGTGGAAGTGAAAATAGGGGTTAGAGGTGACGAATGGGGGAGCACTGAAGTGAGAACTGCAGCCTCATGCGTAAGGAAAGACTATGAAATACCTGAGATTGAGACCTCTATGATACTATGCAAAATAGTTATGACTAGGAAATAAGCACCAGAAACAGATTAAGTAAAGGAGCTGCTGTTCTTCAGAAAGAACAATGTGATTAGAAACTAAYAGAAATTAGACTGGGGCTGTGACAAGTTTGAGCCAATTGTAACTACATGGACATAAACTAGAAAACGCTAAGAGGAAGGAAAAATATCAAGCAGTAGCTCAGATGACATGATGCAGGACTACTTCCTCTTAAAATATGTAAAAGAGGAAATAAAAACAAACTAGATTTTTAAAAACTTTTTTTGTAGTAGTAGTCTCGAAGATACTACTGCAGGCTTAATTGGGACAAACATCTTAGCAACGGGATCTAAAAAAGCATGACAAAGGACCGAGTTCAAGTTCTTACTTTTGCCAGAGTAAATCAAGAGCAGCACCAAACACACTATTCAGTTACTGCAGGGTAAAATTATTCTGAGACCTAAATTCAGTCCTGCTCAAGAAGTTAAGAAAAAATTAAATTCTTATTACTTTAAGCTGTGTGAATATTGTAAATACAAGTCAAAAAAATAAGGCTAGAAATCTACATATCTCTCAGCACATCATGTCAAAAATACAGCAAATCCTATGTTCCTAAATATTTGTTTTGTAGATACTGGCACTAAGGACCTACACTGCAAATCTTTAGGTGTTTAGGTAAAATCTTTTGGTTGAGCTATTGCAGATTTCAGTAGTTCAGATTGTAATTGCCATCCATCAGGTAGTGGGTGAGGTCTTAAGTCAATGATTCATTTTCTTGCTCCTTAAGGAGAAAAGAAATGTAGTAGGTTGTAATTAAACATATGATCAAGGCCTACTTTTCCATGGACTTATTCTAGATTTATGCTGGGGCAACTGTGTTGAAATCAGTGGGATAAAAAGATAGAGAACTAGTGCAACTGTGGAGAATCCAACYCTCTGTGTCCGTGAGATAATTGAATTATTTTAGTTTTCTCACGATTTATTTTCGTATGAATTTTTCATTTCCATGATGGTGCCGACTCTGATGTAGGTCAAAAGTAATGCTACTCAGGAAAATGAGAACAGAATCAGTTCCTTTTACTTGAATTTTTTTATTTGACATTTACAACAATATCTGTTGAAAAGCTTGTTACATATATTTTTCATGCCGAGGTGCACGTTATACTTTGTATTTCAGATGTACATCAGTGTAAAAATTTGTGGCTAGCTCCCCAAACTAGTAAAGGAAAAGCTTTCTGTTTTCACCAAACAGCTTTTTAGTCTGCGGATATTTCTGTTGTTGTTATTCTTTCCTATTTTATTATGTCACATGCCGATGTTCTACATCATGAAAATAAATGTCACATAAGGAAGCTGAGGATTCTGCTCTTTGATTTCTTAGGTGGTGGCCTTAGGAGATGTGCCCGATGGGACACTGGTAACAGTAATGGCTGGGAACGATGAAAACTACTCTGCAGAACTCAGAAATGCAACAGCTGCCATGAAAAACCAAGTCGCAAGGTTCAATGACCTCAGATTTGTGGGTAGAAGTGGAAGAGGTATGTATTTGTTCACAACTATAGTTTGGTCGTATTTACTAGTAATATTAAATTCTGTAATACAGAATTTGAATACAGAATATATCAAGTTTTCTGCAGCAGGCAACGCTGCAAAATCTGTTTTAGGCCAGTTCCAAAGGTACAGAATCTGCTATGTATTTTTTTTTCCTAGCTTGTTGTCCATGTTACTTCAATTTTTAAATGGYAGGATCTCATTTAAAAAGCATTCACAAAGACAGTAAGCCTCATTGTGACCTCAGAAGTCTCTCGGCAAATTTAGAACAGGACATTTAAGTTTAAATTATATATTTCCTTTCAATTTAAAATATGAATTCACAACTTACGTAAAGAAAAAATCCTGACCATCTCAGGGCTGGCACTCTGCAAAAATTGATCTCTGTAACAAAATAAGTAAACCTAAACTTACAGACAATTCCCACAAGATCTAAGAATTTTCAAACTTCATCACAACCTGCTGGAGGTATAGGGCACTTTTTATGACCTTTCTTTCTCTCAGATATAGAACAACATGTATATTGTTTAATGTACTGCTGCAAACTGCATAGAATAGAATAGAATAGATCAGCTTAATATCAGACTTACTTTCTGTATTTCTGTAATAACCATTAATTACTAGTGCAAATAAAAAGACCTTTGTGTAAGCCACAAAAAAAGAGTCAAAACACGGACTGTAACTGTGCACAAATGCTGTAAAGAGTAGCTCACACATACGGTGCACATATCCTGTGGGTGAACAGGTGTACAAAGGTGGATTCAAAAACCTGTAAAATCAATGGCAGGACCCTTAATAAATTCAGTCTTTGGCTGAATCCCATGATCTTAAAAACCATAAATTCCAAACAATCATATTTACTTTTCTATTACAAGATTATTTTAAGCGCTTCTCTTACATTACTGTCCATATTCCTGTGAGTGGAATCAGTTTGCATGGCTCAGGGTTGTTAWATCAAACCTACAGAAGACAAACTGGTGAACTGTTGTTTAGAAAAAGCCTTTCCACAGCCTTTCTGTTTTAAGGTCAAGAATGAAAAGTGTCGCATCTTCCGTGTGACTTCATACGATATTTGCTTATGTATTTTTCTTTTGTTTAGTTCATATCTTCAAATAAAATCGGAACATAACATTACGTTTTTCCAAGTACAACATTCTTATTTCAGGACAATGCAGCGTTGTACCGTTCACAAATCAAAATGATAGTATCTACTGCACTTAAATAGGTCCTTTTTTACTACATCTTTTTTACAATTTATGTGCTGTTGTCTCTCCAGAAACAGATTGAATATTCTGGGGCTAGGTGACCTTTCCTCACCATTTCCCCTTCCGTCTCCCACCACGAGGGCACTCTTTTGGTGTCCTAGCTGTCTCCTGGTGCGTTTACCTGTGTGACTCTACAAACATAAGCACAGTTATAAGTGTAGTTCAGGAGAATTACGTAGCTGACCCACCTCTGCTCTCCCTCTCAAAATCTTTCCTTTCAAGTGGAGACGGATCAGGCTTTAGACTGAGAGAGTTATCCTGAATACATGCAACAGCTTTTATTTGCTTTTGAAGTGAAATGCATTTGTAGATATTCTTCTAATATAAATACAATCTACAGTTGTAGAAGAACGTGGCCCTACTGAAACATAGATGCAAGCAACAAAAACATTTTACATATAAAATAGCCATCCGGTCGCTCAGTATCCTGAAGCATTTTTATCTTAGGATGCAGAAGGAGATGTCTTTTAAATCTTGTTGTTCAGTCTGTCTTCAAAATGCACTTGGTGGAAAACACCCACAGCTGAGAATGTAACTTCGCAATGCTAGCAAAGAATAATAATAGGGTAATGCAGAGAAAATTATATCCACTTACTGAAAACATGAGAGATGCTGTAATGTCTAAAAGTATCAGTCATTAAACATGTTCATTTGTTATATTAAAGGTTCCACCTTTTCAGTAAATGGAATTTGCATTATGATTCAGAGATGACTATTTAGAAGATTCAAATGAATAGCTGGCAAAGTGGCTGAGAAGCTAATAAAAACAAACCTGTAGTTCAGTTCCTGGCCATGGTAGTGAAGCTAGAAATCTTAACAGTGAACTGTGCGATTTTCAAGGTCAAAACTCAGTGGCTGAGAGAGAACAGTYGCTATTCATAAAGAAAAGCTTTGTCAAGTGCGTCATTTAGCCCCTTGCTCTGCTGGTGATCAGTTGCCGATAGCCTATATGAATGTGCATATAGACATAGAGATGTTATATCGTTGTATGATATTCAGCTTTTTGTGGCCATTTAAGTGATACAACCATGTGGGAACACTGCATGCTATTAGTCAGTCTTTGAGGTTAAGTCTCATGAAGTCCATTGGCTGCCCATCTTTGGCGTGAATGACTAATGTATGCTTTTGTTTACTCCTCTAACAAGGGGTTGTTTTCCAAAGGTGTGGATTGTTTGCACTTGGTACAAGATTTCTGAGGTGCTGTTCTGTTGAATTTGTATAAAGCCTAAAGCATAAGGTAGCTGCATCAAAGGGCATTGCTTCCTTTGATACTTCGCTAGAGGAAAATTARCCGAAACTTTGTTTGCTGTGTAATATTTGAGTTTGAGTAAGTTCAGTTGCCACCAGTGATAATGTGATGCCAGTAAGATTCTGTGAACAAYAATTGAACGTTCATGTCAGTCATAGTGGACACTATTTGTGTACCTTGACTGATTTAAAATCACTGTTGAAGAATATGGAATGGTTTTAACCTGTGACAATTCCAGTTCATGCCTCACTTTCTTTCATTATCCATCAGTTATCACTTAAGTATAAACATTCCCATTAAAAGCTTTGCAGAACTGTTGGCAAGCCACTTTTCTTTCTTTTAAAAGAGCAGAAAATTATCATTCCTGACATTTTTACAAATAGTTTTAATTTTCTTCTGTGTGCTTCAAATGAGATCTACCAAGGTAGTGACACCTGACAGTTGTTTCAAATGCCCTTGTGTAGGACTATCATCCACATTTTCATCTTGGTGGTTCTCYACTGACTTTGAGAGAGTTACACCATTCCACTGCATTCAAAGATCTGATCATGTGTGTTTATCAAGGCATACACATGTATGCTGAAACACTGAAACTTTTATTTAATATTTAATAGCAAGCCCTTGGCCTGTATTGCTCTGGCTGCGCGTGTATGTCAGAATTAAAAAAAAAACACTTTATTTTCTTGACACCAAGAATGGGGGCTGAGAATATCACAGGTCTCCCAAAACAGCAAGATGTTGTATAAAAGCAATTTGGCTCACTTTCCTGAACAAAACAGATTTACATTGGAATTGGCTGGGGTCCAGAATTACTATTCCTCACCCTAGTTTGAGAATGCTACTGGGAAAACCTGCCCGTCTGGCTTGTAAGCCCAAGTAAGTAATTTCTGAAAGAAAAATGTAGTTTAAAACTTCAGCTATTCTCAGCTCCCCTTGCTTGATTACCTGATTATAAAAAAAACTTTCTTTTGTTTTTTCTCCCTCCATTCATACATTTCAGACTTAGAAATGCTACTACTGCAGAGTACCCTGTTTTCTTAATGTATAATCAACCAGTTTAGGTTACTGTGATGAAATCARTCTGATGCAAAAAGACTGGCACTTTAGAAGTTCATTGGATAAAATTAAACATAAATAGTTATTTTGGAGAGGGAAAGCTTCATGACTTGGTAAGCATTACATATTTTCCTCATGGAATCATTAATCCCAGTAAGCATCTTCATTGCAGAATATAACATTAAAAAAAAAAAAAAAAACCTCTAACAAAGAAACTTGTTTTCCAGAGGAAAATAATTGTTAATAGGTTATCATAATAGTAGCTAATATGGAAGTGTCTTGACTTACTACAGAAGATCTCAATCTAAAAATGAAATCTCTAGCTGGATCTTGGTGCTTCATCTAGCTTTCCAATGAGGCCTTTTTAAAAACCGCATTTTGGAAAGGACTGTAAATAAAACATACATATATATTTTCTACCAGCTATCAGGATTAGACTCATGTGGATAAATTTCCCAATAGTTTTCAATTTCTATAGAGCCAAAGCAATACTCTTGTTTCAGGGAAGCAGCTGATGGAACACTAAAGAGATATTACTAAGYATAATCAGAAGTTTCTGCCTTCAGAACTCTTCCTTCTCAATATAATTTTGGGGAAGAAAAATCAGTTTAAGTTGGAATATTAAAAATACTCAAAACACAAGAAATTATTGGCCTGGATTCTGAGTCCAATTATTTTTATCGGTCTTCTGATGTCAGAACATTGCTCTTTCTGTATAGCTTGAGTTTGTGGTTGCATTACTTAAGCATTTTGTTAAAATTTGTTTTATTTTTGCTTAAAYACATTCAAAAGTATGTACAAAACAGTGGAGAATGCTATGCAACAGAATTGTAAAATCAGTATTAAACAACTGCTTGGGTCCCTATCCAAAATTGTGTAATGCTTGAGGGCACATGGTATCAGACACTTAAGTAACAATTAACTGAGTTTTCCAGATGAGTTTYGAATAGAAGAAATACAAGAGTCAGACCTGAAAGTGAGGTCCATTGGTATAGTGTAAAAAGAACTGCTTGTTTRTATGTCTGATTGATAGACAGCAATAGTGGGATGTGCCAGTGGAAGGTCAGTTTGGCAGGTTGGTGACGAAATCAGCAGCAATTTTGGGTCACCCTTTATCCCTGCCAGAATGCTGTTTTTCTCTGTACRAGAGAGGCTGGCAATGGTAACTTTGTTTTTAAGCGACTTAGGGTTACTTCGTCCTGTCATTAATTTTATTCAGATTGCTTTGCTAAACCAAGGGGCTATGGAAGAATTCAGCATGACAGTTCCTTGCGTTGGTACAGATGATGCGATGCATATTGCAGGTCAAATAGCGCGGGTCACCACGAGCTTGATTAGCACACCAAGCCCTTTAAACAAAACTCCTGTCTTGGTGCAAGCCTTTGGCAGACACTTGTTGGTCGGAGAAGGAGGAGGAGAGAAGACTTTCTTATTACGACAGTACAGTCCAAGTTGTCTTCAGTACAYGCTTGATACGTGCATTCGTTTTTGGATGAATTGCTGATTGTGTGAGAAAGTATATGGTACAGCTCCATGAGGATATTTGAATCAAAAACATCATGTGGCCGGTGAGGCCGAGCGTGAGGGTGGCTATCTTTGCCAGCTCAGAAACACTCTGTTGGGTTACTTAAAATTTGGTCTGGGCAAAAGAACTCTCAATCAGAAAGCGTCAACAGCAGAAAAATAATGGCAGAGTGATTTTTAGAACTTCCTGTCTCCGGGAGCATTACTGTTGTAAACAGTGATCATGCCAAGTGCTGAACCACTGCCCTCATTCCAATAACAATAAATCTATTTTTTGGTTGTGCAGAGCTGCGCTTGTACATTTTTTAAACTTAGGATAACGCTGAGGATGAGACAGCCGCTATCCTCTGAGCATTTTCTTATTTTTTGTGGTGATAAAAGGAGCTGGGCTTACCAGGATAGAGCTTAGAGAAAACAAAGTACCTCACTAGATGAAGAGGTTACATAGTTTCAAGTAATCTGTTCGCTTTTCAGCATTTTTTCCCCCGCTTTGTTTTTATTTTGTTGTGCTTTWTATTTTAGTGTGTCCTCTTTCAGAGAGCTGCTTGAGCAGCATATTTTTGTTTGTGTGCATGTACGTGTGTTTGTACCTATATTACAGACCCGGTAAGAACTGCTGATCTGTAATCAAAATAAAATCATTCTGAGATGTTAATTAGAGCTCTAGCATCAGAGCTGGTTAGCAAACTTCAGATGACTATACTACAGCATGCAGTTCTTACCAGCTCACTCAGGCTTAGCAGAAGTGAGGATACTGCAGGTCAGTGGCTTACAGTTGCTGTCGGGGAAATCTTTTCCAGCATAGTCACGTGCGTAAACCTGTATCAGTCCRAATCAGTCTCCATTCACTTCTGAAAATCTTTTAGCAACAGTAAAGAATTTTCCATTTTTTTTTTCTTTCTCCTGATGTGGTTCAGGTGATTCCCTATGTGATTCCTCACATCTTTGCTCCCAATCTACTTCTTCTCTCCCCCATTTTTTTCCATCATACTGTTTTAACACAAGTTTCTCAGCCTCTTTAAACAGTCYTTATTCCCTCATCTGTGTCCTGCACTGATCTTTGTCTCCTGTTCCTCTTTCCCTGTTAATGCTCTTCCTCCCTTTCGCGCCCAAGAGCCGCTCACCCTCAGCACAGCTGCCGAGAGCCGGCACTGACGTCAGTGAGGCGGGCTGCGCTCCCAGCTCCGAAGCCTCTCCCGCAGACACCGGCCAGTTACCAGGTTCAGCAGGTAGCCACCATGAGCCACCTGCATGCTCTTTGACCCGAACCTCACTTTCCCTTCTCTTTGCCTTGCTCTCTCCTGAGAGCCTGGCCACAGTAGTGTAAATTATTCTTCTGTTTTTACTGCTGTTGTGGCATGGGTCGTGCATGGGTTGAGACAGGGCCTAGCCCTTACAAGAGGAGCCGGGTTTTGCCTCAAGTGTGCTGCTGGGAACTGTCTCTATTTCCTTCCACCCTTTCCTATTTTCCCCTTCGAGGCTGGGAAGTTATCGCTAGCACTGTGCTGGCAGGGAGCAGGCTCTGAGTGGTGGCAAGGGTGGAGGTTTGGGAGGCTGCAGGAGGAGGAGGAGAGAAGCAGCTGTTCAAAGGCTGGGTGCCATGAGAGCTCTTTAGCGGGGCGGTGCCTGGAGCAGTGCTTATGCACATCAGTTCCCTGAAGTTTAGGGAGGAACTGAAGGAAACACTTTGGCAAGGCAACAAAGTTTCCACAGGCTAGGCTTTATGTGCCACAACTCTAACAAAGCCATGGCCATATTTGAGGACGTAGAGATTGTTTTACGGTTGAAATTTGTCTCTAGTGGAACTTGGCAAGTGCCAAGCCTGTAATGGCAGCATTATCTCCCCCATCACTGACTGCATGGGCGTCCATCAAGTGACCCCAGACCTCTTCCAAGCTTCCAATCAATGCACGTTGCATTAGTCTAATGACAGCACAGAGAAGTCCTTCCTCCAAGTACACGAATCCAGAATAAACAGTCCTTGCACACAGTCCTACGCTTGGTTAGCTACTGAAGAAGTRTCTAGTCAGGTTGTCTTTTGTCACTCCCCTACTCTAGGTCTCTGTAGGTGGAGGACCCGCCCTTGCTGAAATGGCACTGATCATCACAGAAGTGTTGCTTGCCTGCTATATTCAGAGCAGCACATTGCTCTTTTAGGGCACCTGTGAACCCACACCTTCCTTGTTCCCTGTACCTGGTGCCTCTGCCTGGAGCCATGCCTAGAGGACACCATCCTCCGTGCTCTCTAGGGCAAGAAGCATGTTTGTTCCCAGCTACCAGAACACCGAGGTACACMAGCATCCATCTGGACAGGTAGCCAAATGGGGCTAAACCATGTAAAAGCCAGTGCACAAAAAAAAGGGAGAAGGTTTTGACAGAACCTAGATCTCCAAGGGCATTTTCTACTCAGAGTAGGATCTGCCAGAAACCCAACATCCACTGCACAGAGGTTCTTCTGGTCTCACAGTTAGGGAAAGAATGAGAACAGGGCTTTGAGGTATGAAAARATCATGGGTTCAAATGTATAAGCAGTCTTTTGGAAAAAAGACGGAGGTGAGGCATCCTATTCCGTGAATGCCCGAGCTGCCAGCCCCACAAGCAAGGCATATGTGTGTGTGTAGGTGCTGCCTCTTTGCCTGAAGGACCCTCAGCATCTAYTGGGCAGATCCGCTTCCTACAAAACAGGGAGCTTTTCCAGGGAAATATTCTAGTGCTGAGCTGTCAGACCAGGAGARGAAGGCACTGTATGTCGGGCTCCTGGACCAGATCATCCACAGAAGACCAGCAGAGGAGCACCAAGCCTGTGGGTCGGGCCCAGGCTCGCCATGCTGAGCTCCTCATTCCTAGGGCTGAGCTCCCAGCCTTGAGGGAACTGGAGCACCTGCAAATTTCAAGGGCTTCTGCTATTCAACAGCACCTGAAAGGATGGGTTAGGTGTTGTAATTTTAGACTTAAGCCTTTAAATCGAACCTAAATCTCACTTCAGGTGGCTAAACCCTTTTGTGGATCTGAGCCTTAACCTTTTCATATCTGTCTCATCACATATAAAGTGTGAGTGATAATTTCTATTTCAAAAAGCTTATTAATGATTTAAAATTATAAAGTCTTATAGCTGGGTTAAGGACTGTTATTAGGCTTAAGGCACTTTCTGTAAGAAGGTGGTAGCTTTGCATTTGAGTCATTTCATTTTGAACTTTCCCTTCCATTTTATGTTCTTGTTGCTKTTTCTCTCTTTCTCTGAACTATTCATCAGTGACACAGCATTCTGCTKAAAGATCTTTTTCTTGTTCCAACATAGAGCTGGATGCACTTCATGGAGGCTAAATCATTTCTGAACACTTATTCACAGATACTGCAAGCTCCTGTATAGAGAAACATTTTGTTTAAAAGTACAATGATACTGCAGTGAAAAAAAAAATTCCTGATATATAAGACACCAGCTTGAAAGAAGAAATTCAGTTTTTGGGGTAGCCAGTTAATATTGAGCATCAGGAGTATCAGAGATTTACATTAGACTCATCTTTGGGGAAGAAATAACTCCATTGTAATTCCACCCTCTCAAAATCTTTGTTCAAGCATTAGTGGCATTTAGATTTGAATAAATTGTGCATATGCTTTTCAAGTCTTAATATTTTAACAATAAACATTCCATTTTAACATTCAAACAGAATAATTTCTTTGTATTACCACTCTGCTGCAGAGGCTGGACACCCCATAGCATCTCATTCTTCCTGTGCTGTAATTATTGTCTCCACCCAAATTCATAAGAATTTTATCGTGGTTACTGCAGCAGCTACAATTATAGTTAGAGGCTACTTGGCTTTTCCTTTAAGAAGTCCTCTCCTGCTACACCCCACCCTCGTCTTTTAGGGCTTTAATTCATTTTACAAACTTGATCTTCAAGAAGGCATCCCACCCGAAAATTCAGTTGAAACAGATCACTTACGTTGTCTTTCAGAACAGGATTGAAAAATACTTTTTTTTTTTTGATGTCAAACACCATTTTTCTCTGATGTACCCGCTCACACATACTACATCCATCTCAAAGCCTAAAAGCTGGTATTTACATAGTACATAAACCTAAGGATGCTGAACTACAAATAGTGTTCCTGCCAGCCAAGTTCCTACCACTGCTTGAAACAGTCAGTCTTATGATATTAGACAAAAATTTAGGGGGATTCTGGGTGGTTTTGTGTGTTTGTGGATTGTTGACATAGTATACAGAAGTGTCTAATGTCTAAGTTAAATACTGGGTGTCACCTTAAACTAACTATTGTAGGTCACCCTGTCCTCAGAGACCTCCTTCCTGCCACCCTGGTCCCAAATCTCCTGACCCTATCCCTTTTCTTCTCAATTTTCTTATTTATTTCCTTTCCCGTAAAGGGAATATCCTAGAGATATCCTCCGACCTTTCTCCTGCTGCAGTTCGCTTCCCAATAAATGGCCATGCCCATGTAGCACCCACACCTAATACCTCCTGCTACTGAACTGCCACAGTTTTGTCTCAAAACTGAAGAAATCACGCTTTGGTAGCATCTCAGTTTAAGCACTTTGTCAAGATTTGCATGAAGGAAAAATAACATGAAGCCAGTAACCTGAGAGAAGGAACCTGAAGGAAGCAGACAAACTGATGCAATGTATGTAGCATTTTAAACATCAGCATTTGAAGTCAGTACATTTCAAATTCAAAATTTTTAAGTTGAAAAAGGCCATTGGATTCCTTGCAGGCAAACCATGGACCAGCAGCAGCATCTGCACTTGTATATATGTTTTCAGGTTGCCAGAGAAGGAATTAGCACAGAGGTCCCAGCACTGGTGGAGGAGGCAGTGGATGGTATCATCATGACAGCAGATGAGACTGGGAAGTGAAACCGATCACCAGCACAGAAGTGAAACTGGCTGCACACAAAACACCGTCAAATTAAAATGTAAACAACTGGCTTAAAAAAAAGAACGAAAAATTATGACAATTTTAGTGAGCTGAGCCCCACTCTTGCAACATTTGAGAATATGAACAATTCTTAGGTATGTAATGAAGCATCACGCTTCTGAGGGCTTCAGATCAAATACTAAAGGTATTATTTGCTACCGTAATCATTGAAAAGCAGCATTCAGGTAGAATTGTGACTTTTGAATTGATCATGATATGTTTGTGGAATATTGCATGCGAGCATTTTTGTTTATTCCGGGGAAAATATGGTCTCCTTTCTTCTGAGCGAAGGGATTCAGTGGTTCGTAGAGTAGCAGAGCAGAGGGAGAACCAAGCTCCTTAAAGACCTGCCCAGACATTCTCCATTGCCAAGGATCCTCCAGAACTTACTGCACAGCAAATTAGATTGTTCATAGTCAAGACCAAGTTTGCAGGAAGGCCACATCTGGCCATTTGCATGAAAACTTGGCCCCATATAAATCAAGAACAAAACACTTATTGATTTCCTGGGATCAATTTTTCATTCTGGGTAGGTAAGTGCTGTGTAAACACAGATATAAGAACTTCCTGGAGTGAGACACTTGACAGAAATGTTCAAAAGTATAGGTTTATGCTGGCCTAGTCTGGTCTAGTTGGAGGTCAGTAGGTGTATTTCCCAAATCTTAAACCTTACGTACACGCTTATACTCACAAAATATCCATACAAATATACTAATGGATCAGTCATCTGTGCAACTGATTTGCACGCACAGTTCTTTTATTTCTTTGGGCAATGACCCTGATTTGCTGACATCCCCTGTGTTCACATTTACTTATTTGGCCTGTTGTTCTTTAGTGGTCAGGAGGGTGTAAACCCTTTACAGCATGCTAGTCAATGAGGTTAAAAACAGATTTTTTTTTCTTTTATTTAAATGAAGTGGTATCTGTGGTACTGATGATCTGTGGCAAGTGATGATTTTTTTTTGATACTGCTAACTTTAGCTGTAATTCTTTTCTGCTGTAATAGCCACTGGACCAAATATAGCAGGCAAAGTTACATTCTGACCAGGTGAAACTGTCACTGAAGTGACAGTTATCAGTCAGTTATCAATAGATAGTTATCATCTGAGGACAGAATTCGTACCTGTGCAGTCTTTTTGACATTTGACATACAGTTGGAAGAACTATAAAAATATTTCACTCACATGAGGAGCAACAGATAACTAACATACAGTTAAATAATGCTGGCCCTACTCATCCTATTGATTACGTTTGGGTTTTTCAGCTAATAAAGCATTATGCAGCTTAAGTGATAAGGATAGCAACATTTGGCCTCTGTGTTAGTAGYTGACATTTGAGAATGAATATGTGAGTGCATGTATTGCATCCTGCTTAGAGATACAGTCAGATATGTTATTAAAATGCAGTAGAAACCTTTACTTTGGCAGATACCCAAGAAGATGTTGTGAGAAATTGTAAAGATAYATAACTGATCATGTAGCATGCTTTAATAAGGGTAAGTACATTAGTACTAACAAGTAGAAAGCAGATAAAAAGTAGTATAATAATCTTTCTTACTAGAACCTGGAAGTCTCTCACTAATAGCATAGAAATGTCTATAATATTATTTGTATTGTATTTCTGTGTTATATTTTTAATTTTTCCATCTATATGTTTTGTCCTTATCAGCACAAGCATTCTTGGCTCCTTTCCCTTTTTTCTTCTTTTTATCTAAGAATTTATTTGTAATGATTAAAAAAATACACTAATGACACATCTGTAACCAGCAATATAAAAGTAAAAAAAAAATGTAACCACATCATCTGTTGGCCTGCCGTTCTTCCTCCCCACCATGTGGGCCAGCTTCTGAAGCCTTATCTCCATTTCTGTTTTGTCTTCATTTGTATGAAGCTTCATCAACTGAAGATGGCCTTTTTGACTAAGAAAGAGAGGAATTAAAATGGAATGGTAGCTTCAAGATGTGTCCTAACTTCTCTAAAGTTTGTCTGTCCTCATTCACCACTTGTGTCTGCCAATACTTAAAGCACATGTATGCCATGAATGAAAATCAAAGTTCTAGACTAGCTAAGCCATCCCTCCTGCCTGTATGTCTTCTCTGTCTCTTGTTTTTCTGTGTTCTGTCATTTGCATGTAGTCACTCGTATTTTAAGCATGCCTTTTCACTCCCAGATCCATCTGGTCATGACACTGCTTAGGGATGACTAAAGCAGCGTACAGCAGCTTCATGTGACTGTGCTGTCACTTGACATTCATTTTCTCTCCCCCCTTGGTTCCTCTCAAACATTCCCAGGGGCTGTAGTTTACAATCCTATTGCTCCCTCTAGAGCCCTTCAGCACAGCGCTGAGTGTTGTTCTGGAGGACCACTTAAAAACCTTGCATCATGTTATATGTGAACTCACTGCTCGTTTACTTCCAGGCTCTGTCAGATGGGAAGCAACTGAATGCAGAGTTCATGTTCCCATATTGCAGTGTAGAGCACAGGCACTAGACCCTCAGATGGTCGGGTTTTGGAGAGTGATCCCTACCTTTTGCTGGCCCAGGAATAGTATTACTGAGCACTCACTGGCCAATTATGTTACGCTTTGCTCTTGCTCTTCTTAAGCTCTTACAGCTTCGCACAGCATCAGAGGCTCTCACAAACGCTCTTGTAGAGGCATGAGCTAGGAACAACTGGTTTAATGTCTGACTTCAGCTGTCAGATCAGCAACGACTCTTGAGGGCATTGTTAATAGTACAGTCTCTAACAAACCCACCAACAGAATCTCTAGGTCTCATTTCAAAAGTCAGTACTGTGTTTTACCCAGAAATACTGCTGTTTGCATGAGTTTTTCTCAAAGGTACTGACCTTAATACTTTTGCAGAATAAACATTACCAAGCAGTTTTTCCTGTGTGACTTGGTTGAAGTGGCAAGTCTCTCACTCTACCTTAAGCATATGACAGCATTTGATATCTGTGGGGAGGGTTCTGCAAAGGCAGAGCTCTGACCCACATCCAGAGAATTTAACCCCCTGGGCTCATGAGGTACTGTGTGCCTAAAGTTAGGCACTCCCAGGGATAGTTACAGAGGAAGCAATAGTCTCTGAAGTGACTAAAAGACCCTGCGAGGAACAACTTGACTTCACTCTTCAGCCCTTCTAGTATCAGCAAAGACTCCAACACTCAGGCAATAGTGATGGGTTTAACCATATTAAGGACTGTAGTCCCAAGCTAATTTGCATACGGTTTTCTGTAGGTTTGTGTGACTGCTTAGCTCAGAGGGGCCCAGATCTTCGTGTCAGCCAGTAAAGGGATATATACTGCCTCACTGTGACTACTGACTTTTAAGGACCATAATCTTATTGTCTTCCTGTATAATTGAGGCATCTGAATGAGGCCAGTGTTTCAGAATGTCAYCTGGGGGTGTTTGATCCATCTTTACAGTCAATGGAGGGGTCAGTGCTTCACTTAGGCGATCTGACTCAGTTTTGGAGGCACCCACTCCCTTCTGAGTCAAACAGAGATATTAGGTGCTCACRGCAGGCCTTCCTCGGATAGTTAGGAGGTCCAGTTACTTGAGAGTCAGAAACTGTGGCATCTGATATGGCCTCCAATGGTAGGAGTCTGAATAAGGCTTCCAGTGACTAACCTGATATTATTTCTACCAGTATGGTCTGATGTATGTTGTATATCTGTGTGTTTGTGTGTGTGTTTGTGTGTGTTTGTGTGTAAGCTCCTTATGCAAGTGTGTGTTGAAAATAAAAATTTATCTTTTATCTTGGCTCTATCATAATAGAAAAAGCAAGGAGGGGAGGTTTATAGTTACACTGTCATCCCAGAATGGTTATATCCATAAAACACAGATTTCGCTAACAGTATCTCCAATCTAGACACTTCGGTGGTGAATTGTGTATAAGCTATGAATAAAAGTGATAAAAGCACCTTAATAAAACTAAATGCAAATGAAACAAAATAACCAGAAAAAAAAACATAGACAGAATTATTGGTAAGTAGTAATGAGTGACACATGGGTTTATGGTTATATAGCCCTGTGGTTAACCAGTATGTGGTTAATGAATAGTCTTCTGTCAACAAGAAGAAGTAAGCTAAGTGCCTTCCTGCTTTTGCCAGCTTATATCACAACCTCATGCAGGCTCTGGGATCTAGTCAATTATGAAGACCTTTAAAGTAACTTCACTTTCCTCTTCTTCTTTATTCTAGTCATGCAGGCTGGTAATGTGACCATATTTTATTGCAGTTAATACTTTTTATATCTTTTTTCCCCAAGGTTGTTTCNTTTTTTTGCAATCTGAGAAATGCACAAAAGCCTTCTAAAGCAATGAATTGAATGTATATTCTAGAAAAGACAGCATGAATGTCTTACCTAATTAGTCATTAGTTGCCAAGAAATAAACTAGAAGCAAGATAAAAATACTGTAGGTTAGTAAAGAGAATAATGTATATTTTTAAAGTTTCTTTAAGTCCTAGCGATCTAGGTRTTGTATATAATAATACAGGGAAACTATTTTTTGGAATGAAAGAAGATCTACAGGTATCTCTGTGATATTTGTTAAGCCTATACTAYGGGTTTTAATATTTCTGGAAGAAATCTTATTGAGCTTTAGTTCTGTTGCCTCATAGAAAAATATATTTTACTGAAGGAAAGAGTAGCAAAGCTGTAAAGCTCTATCATGTAATTTGGCATTAAAAAAAAAGGTCAAGAACACAGTGATTTCTGTCTTGCTGTCCAAAGTGAGTTGTGCTTGATGTTAGGGCCAAGAGTTGAGGGCCAAAGGCTTTGAGACAGGGATCAAAAATGACTTTTGCTTCTATTGTAATTCTTCTGTTCTCAAGGTCTACTTTGCAGCTTGGATGTGGAAGTGGGAGGGCACTGGCCTAGGATCTGGGAGGCTTGTGTTTCAGCTCCTGTTTTCTCAGACCCATAATTCAAAATCCTTGTCAGATTTAGTTGCGGCAGCCAAAGCAGTTAGCATCCMTGGCCACAGGCTTCCTGTGAGATCTTGGCCAGGACACTTTATCTCCCCACGGTTCCTCATCTACAAAGTGGGGAGAATGCCTCCCTTGATCGCAGGGTGCGATGAGGACAGTTTCCAGTAACAGCTGTGTGTGTGTTCTCGCTGAGATGTTGCTACAGACCATTAGCACCAAAGTAGGAACTACATTAAGAGAAGTATTGAATTGCAAGTGAATGTACATGGGGAGTGGGAGAATATTGCTGCTACAGGCAGGCATTTATATTTACATAGATAAACTAAGTAAACTGTAAAAATAGGAAATCTCAGAATGGCAAAAACTCAGCATTCAGAAAGACTGAAGCCAACTGGTAAAATGAAGCAGGCAGAGCTGTATGGGAAAGCTTACATAGCATGTGCCTGAAGGAGAACCTCAATTTTCTTACGACAGTTCTTGGTTATCTAACTTGAGATGATGTCCCTTGACATCTCTTAGTGATAATGAAGATTCCTGTCATTATCTGGCTCCTCCATGATATTGAGATAACCATACTAAACCTGCTGGCAGCTAATGTTTTTATGCTGCCAAGGCCAWAGCCATAATGAATGTATTTATGAGGTATAATGAATACACATATGAGGGCTTATCAAAGACGCAGAAAGTTACTTTTGTTATTAAAAAAATGCCTAAAGTAAGTGCTGGCGTCAGCCAAAAGCAAAGACAGAGTCAGAAGTATTTGAATGCACTGCAGTCATGACAAGATAAAAACACAGTGGTCAAAATGAGCACTTTTCAGACCTCACAGCTGTGGTATGCACATAGTGATTTTGAAAAGGCCTTCACAGGTTTAGTATTGAATAATAAAGAAACTAAGCATAATACTCTGCTATGGCTTCATAAAATGTTTTAATTCTCTGTAAACAAGCTGTAAGAATTCTTTATTTTTTCCATTCCCTTGTTTCTTGGCATTGCAGTAGCAGATAATTTTTAAAGGGTTCTGGTTCGTAATATGGAACTGATCTAATGGCAGCTTCAGCCACAAAGCGTAGGATTTTATAGTCTGCCTAAGGGATCTCAGCACCCAGTTCTCTTTAATTTTAACAAGCACTGTTGATCAGATTCCCGTGGCAGTTTTGAAAGTCAGCCACAAKTTCCAAGCCTCTCTGAACTTACACCTCTTAGAAAGTACAGATAATRTACCAGTAGTCATGTAGATCAGATAAACTGTAACTGTTGGGGTAACCTCCTTATTTTACAAACAAAGTGCAGATCATTTAAATATAAATTAATTTTTTCAAATGCTTGGAGCAGTTACCATAGCAGGAATGTATCCAGCAGTAGACAACTGTAAGATTATACACCATGCTGTCTGTGCACAGACACTATCTATCTTTTGATATGGACAGCTGACGTGTTTTAGTGCCACCTGATGTGGCACTATTCTGGTGCTATTTGAAATGACAAGTATACCTTTTCTCAATGCACATGTTCAGTAACATTTTTTTCCTGTTGCAGGGAAAAGCTTCACGCTGACTATCACAGTCTTCACAAATCCACCCCAAGTAGCCACCTACCACAGAGCCATCAAGATAACAGTGGATGGACCTCGTGAACCCAGAAGTAAGTGAGCTAACGGCAGCATTTGTAAAAGGCCACATTTGTGGTTTAGTACTCATCCCTTGCCACGTGAAATGCAACAATAACTAGTGCATGTGGAGCAGTGGTTTTGTCTTAAGCCCAGGCAGTGCTATTAATGGTTTTAAATATGCCTTCCTGAAGCCTTATTTTACATGGGTGTCCAGCTGATACAGAATTTGCAGTGCATTGCATTTATAAAGTATCTACCCAGGGATAATTTGGATCATACCCAAAAGCTGACAGAAGGGATGCTGATAAAAGGTGGGCAGCATATACCTTATGCATCATTTCTTGCTAGTCTTGCCTTTCAGATGTTAAGAGGGTTTTAAAGCATTGGAAACCAATATGTCATTGATCTAACTTTTCAAGCTCAGCCACCCTGCAAAAATAAATAAATAAATGAAAGAGGATAGTGGCTGCTGCCTTGTAGAGTTCACTGTTCCTCATTCTATGGCATAACTTAAGAAACCAGTAAGTGTTGAGAATAATGCTTTGAACAAGCAGATGTATTTTACTCTTTTACTCCACTGGAACACCCATTTTCGTGGATGGGCAATCTTTCCTTTTTTTTTTTTTTTTTTTTTTTCCTAAGAATTAGGTATAAGAAGAATATGAACAATTTGATATCTCCAGGGGGACATCCACAGGTTCCTCACATGCAATTGTTTTGCTGGATTCAAGTGGAAAGGCTGTTTTGTTTGGGGGAGGGAAAGTGAAGTGAGGCTGGGACTGATATGAAGTCATAGGTGCTTCTGCAACACGTGTTCTGCCTATTACCAGGGGCAATAATTAACCTCAGTCACTAGTCTGAATGTAGGACTTTCATATTTTTATCAAAATGCCCTGATGTAAATTGAGGTTTGTGGTTAGTTTCTTTCACTCCTCCTGCACACTTGGCAGAAGTTCTAGCTATTGCTTAAGTGGTATCATCCTGGGAGAAGAGAACAGTAAGATTCAAACACCCACTAGAGGATGAGACTTGCATCTCAGGGTTACTTAACTGAGTAATGGAAGAACAGAAAAGTTTGAAACTGTAGCTAAAATAGCTTAGAAAACTCAGATCTTTCACATGCATTTTTATTCTTAAGACTTCATCTGTCTGAGTTGTGCTATAATGCTATGTGCATTTAATGGAAAAATTTGCCCTACAGTTTTTGGATTTGAGGCCAGACTTTTAAACAAATACCACTGTCAGAGTAAGGCTTCTTATTTAGTTTTTATTTATTTTTTTGAACACTATGGTTAAATTGTCCTTGAAAAATATCCCTAGCAAACCAAGCAGCTGCTCTCATAAAACAGATATTTGTATGTGCAAGTTCCAGATTCATGTGTGCAATTACCTGGGCATGTTCATGGTTTGCAGACAACAAATATGCTTTAGTTTTTTGAATATGAGTCTGCTAGAATTGTAAGAAACAGAATCACCCTGCAGGCGTGCCTGCTGTTTTAGATCAATTCTTCAGTTGGTATAATAGTTAATATTTAATAAGATTCTACTTTTTAAAAAGGAAGTAGAGACATACCGAAGCAACGTATGTATCTTCCCGACTCAAATGCAYGTAAAAGCTTCCTTGTATAAAGTTTCACTTTGTCGTAGGCAAATCAGACATACAAAAGAAGCAACACGCACAAGGAAATTTTATGCATGTCATGAGAAGAGGGCAGATTTCCCTCTCGGCAGGAATGCACAGCTCCTTTTATTGCTAAGTCACCCGCGACGTAACGTAGAATGGATTATGCTGCCTTCAGTTGTAAGCTGGCTGCAGAGTCCTTTACTTTGGTTTCTCACCAAGGGTTTCTGAACTGCAGCAACTGTTACATTAGCTTGGTATCTGCAGCCCACTTTGTACATTTGACTGAAATACGAATTGGCTTCAAGACAGGCTGTGAAGGGAAAGAGAAGTAGTACCCAGTGCATTCTCCATTCTTTGTTACTCATTTGTTCAGTACAGTCCTGATCACAACTCAGTTTTCCTAACCAACGTCATGTCTCCAATTTCTAATAATTAGACTGAGAATTCTCTCTGAATAACTTGCATGGTACTGAGACAGTTCTGGCTCATTTGGGGCCTTTTTTTTGTTTGTTTTTCTATACTCTTGCTTGGTGGGTATCCTATTTTGCATTGGTCCAATTAGATCAGTTACATTTGTAGCCTGTACAAGAATAGACTGCACGCATGTTACCTGCACAGACTCACATACAGGATTTGTGGTTAGATGTATCAGTACATGCACGCTCTATACTTAAGGGATTTAAAATGATCCCAGTCTGCTTGTATTCAGATTAGAATCAAAATGAAAACTGCTAGATTAAAGGAGTGTTTCTAGTTTCAGTAATCAATATCTGGGACCTTTCATGTTTAGAGGTCCATGAGCCTCCCTCGCCTGAGCTAAAAGAATTACAGAAATACTGAGATGTATTTTAAAGAATCTGTAAAATGCAGTAATGAGAACAAAATTGGATACTAGTCTCTTACAGAAATCTAGAAAACCGTGGTTAAGTACAAAAGCAACTCCAACAGCAAATTTTGATTCATTTACTTTATATTTTTTAACAGTTCTCTGTCTGAATTCTAGACAGTTCCTACATTCTCTGTGAAAGATGCTGGAAGATAAGATGCCATTTTTGAGGCATCTTTAGAAATAAATGAAACATCCTCTTTTGTCATCAGAGAATATCAGACCAAGTGCAATTTCTGAGTCAGAGTAACAAGAATTCAAAAATCAAGTTTTTTAGAGAAAAAGGACAGGTTCTTTAACTGTGTATGCTTGATGAAGAAACTAGAAATAAATACACAAAGCCAGATTTGAAGTCACGTTTGGAGAATAGAAAAATACCTTAGCCAAAGCCTCCAAAAGCCAAAGCACAGACTTTTTGGCTCACTGTGATGTATAGAGATGTCACGATGTGTGAAGATAACATGGTGTATATTATCACATGCGTGCATCTTTGCTTTCTGCACAGAAGCCTGATTATCTAGCTTTTCCAACTTCAGATTCTTCCATGTTGTGTTGTACATTTGATCGCAATTATTGTAATGGCCAGTTACTTGTCTAACAACATATTTACACATGTAACTAGCAGATTTGCATTTACAATTGTGATAATTACTTGTGTGCATTAGTTACACTATTGTCTTTTTTTGCCATTGAATTTCTCACTGTGCCTATCCAGCCAATACTTCTCATCAAATTGTTATGGTTTGAGGAGAGAGCTGAGGTAGTTAGGAATCTGGCTGATTTTTAAAATCTCTTTTGAACTTGGTATTTTCATTTTCCAGCTTAAAATACATGCTTATTTTCAATTTTTTTAAGAAGAAATAATACTACACTGGCAGGGAGAAGGGCAAAATGACCTAAGCCATCATTTTSTTCTCCAACTTCTATGATTCTATGATTCATAAGGCAATTTATGTTTTTATGAGCTAAGTCCATGGGGAAAATCATTAGCAGTAACCAGATCAAGAGTAGTGCTCCTGATGAAAATACTTTTGGTTAGGAAACTTGATGGAAATAGCATGACTCTTAAATTAAATATTTCCCTTAGGCCATTTGACCTACTGTGTATGTCTGCCTAAAATTAGTTTTCTTTTTCTTTTGACTACTTCTTTCTATTATTTCTCATTTAATTGTTTTAACCTACATAGCTCTGAATAATACAGTAATAGACCTGGTGATTGAAAAGAGAGCGCAGTTCAAGAGACCACATGGGTTTAAACTCAATGTACCTGAGCTGTCCAGAGTTAAGCTGTTTGTTAAAGGTGATTACGCTATACGTGGATATGTAATTTTCCCAAATATTTTTTGGCATCCTTAGAGCAAAGARCCAGGTGCTGAGAAGAATGAAGAGCAAGGGGAAAGGGAATTAAATTTCTGAGCAAAATTTGAGAAGGAGCTTAAAAAGCTGCTGGCCCGACAAGCACTCTTTTTAGGGACAGATGATTCTTTTTGTCTCCTAGCAAAGCTAGCTGTGTATGGAGTGCACCTTTGAGCAATCACAATTTTTAAGCACTGTAAGACCTTGATCTGAAGTGATCACATCTTACTTGTAAAATGAAAGGAAAAGCCCATAGCTCACAGACGATCTGAAGGAAATCTTCAGATATCCCTTTGCAGAGACTCTTTGCCTCACCTGAGATCTTTTTTAGGGACTCCCCAAGGGCTGAYAGTGATAAATGCATCTGAACAGCTTATTCTTTCCCCTGCCCTGTCCAATCTTCCTCGCAGATATTAGCTTCRCAGAGCAACTTGTAGGAGGAGAGCAGGCAAAGCCCACAAGTGGTTGACATCACCGTTCTCATTGCAGAAACAAGGAAACCTGTGCATTTTTCAGGCTGGGGATGTATAATTCCACTGAGGTTTTCACATCACTTTTTCTACCCCACCTTCAGCCTTTCATGCAAGAAAAAGCTCAACAGTTTCCAAAACTCTTTTCATCTCAGTGAGTTGTATTAATATTAAATGCCTTCCTTGCTTCCTTGCTTGCTTACTGCTGCAAGTAACTCCGTTTTTTGGAAACTAACACTCTAAAGAACAGTTCAGAAACTCTGAAAAAATTAACTACCATGTCATTCATATGTACSTGCCAAGTTTGAGTGCTTACTCATCAGATCCTTCCATTCACCTGTAGATTTACAGTGCTCAAAAGTTACTTAGCAGAAAATGTATWGGGGAAAATGTGGGATTTTCAAGTGCCCTGTTTAGGTAACGTAATCCTTTTATTGAAATAAAAGCACAGTTGGGACTCCTTTTTACTTTGATAATACTAGTTGTGTGCTACACACTCTATAGATTGCTGCCCTCTGAGAATCAGAATCCAAGTTTGCTAATCACTTTTTAAAAATCTTGGCCAAGGTACTTGCCCCCAAGAGGTTCCAATCCAAATAAATCTTGTATAGACAAAAGAAAGGGATGGGCTGCAAGAAAAGCAAATGGTTGAGCACTGATGTTTCTGTGTGTGTATTTGTATTCATGCGGTCTATTGTCTTATTGACACTGACTGGCGAGTGGGTGGACTAGTGTTTAAATTATGAGTACACTCTGGAGACATTTGTATGCAGCTTATGCAATGGTAATATACAAGTATACAGCAGCTGTGTGAAGTTACAAAACAATCTAGCTCAAATTCAAACAATATGACTTAATA
The DNA here is from genome assembly GCF_003343005.1 of Rhea americana. Taxonomy (NCBI): domain Eukaryota; kingdom Metazoa; phylum Chordata; class Aves; order Rheiformes; family Rheidae; genus Rhea; species Rhea americana. Next base: position 45,767 of record NW_028185373.1, read on the forward strand.
ATACATTGCTGTCTCTAAATAGATACGTGTAGGTAGGGTATTGCTATGGGTTTCCTTTGTGTGTGTATGTGTATGTCTTATTGAAGAATGGACGAGGAAGAGCAATGAGTCCATTTTAGCAAAATAAACCAGTATACTATTGCAAAGATGTGCTTTTAGACTGAAGAAGCTATTTCTTAATAGGCAAATAGTCCTAACCATTTATCAGTAGCCAGGCCAGCGTTGCATCTCCCAGAGCAGCAAGAGAACAATAGCATAACCATAAAATGCACATCTTGCAACTGGAGTATGTTTCCCCAGTTATGAAGGAGACAATGGTCATGCATTCCAGCAGCCACCTTTTCATAATGAAAGTTCACAATAAGTACACAAAGAATTAAAGGGCAGAAAGTAGTTTGTCACTTTCTGACTTGTATATTCTGGAGAAAAGTTAAGAGTGATGGTAAAATTTTTCTTTTTCCATTATGCACATATTTTTAGAAGATCATACTGAATACACAGCCAGTGTGGCTGTGTATCAGTTAACCATTCAGGACCATTTAACACTGGATGCTGAAAGTCTGGTTAGTAGAGAACAGGACTAGAGCTAGTGCAGAATGACGGTGGGTACCTCTGTAGCAGTAGTTACTACATCACATTGCAATTTGCTTTTCAGAGCCTACATGGGCTCCTCAATGGCTTTCAGGTTCCGGATGCCCCAGAAAGACCCCTCTGTGTCCTGGACCCTGGCTCCTCAACAGACCTTTTCTCCTTCTCCAAAGCAATAGCACAGCTGTGCTTGATAGCACTTCTTCATGGCTGTCCATAGCGCTGACACAGCCTGGGGCAAGGACAGTCCTGGACCTGGGGTTCGTTTCTGTCACAGAGCTTGGTAGGGCTCAGCCTATTGACTTTCAGGTCTGGCACAACAGTTGTCTTTTGTTTGAGGTCTCAGCAGTGGAGAGGAATTCCTGACACCGTGGTCCTCCTGGGATTTTTTTTCCCTGGAGGAAGGAACCTGGTACAAAGCCTATATATGCAGATGGAGACAGAGCTCCTATGTTCACAAGCAATCAGTTTCAGACTAGAAATCAGAGAAAATCTGTGGGCACGCTGCCCAAGCTAAAAAGACCAGTAGAAACAATATGTGATCACTGTAACTATGCTGGTGCAAAGATCCCTCAGGATAGACAAGGTCCAAACAAGACCCACCTTATACGGACCTTAACTCGGTAACTGCTACCCATAGCTGCTAAAAACAGTACTGGTTATTTTCTAAAAGATGTGCAAAGGATTAAGAAACCTAGATGACTGCTCTGTATTCCCTGATGTGGCAATGATGGGGAGATCCTTTTGTCCTCCTCAGTACTTCCCTTCTGTTTTTAATACCAGCATCCTTGAGGTTTCATAGTGCAGACACTTCCTTTCCATCTGGAAAAGATGGAATGGGATTATATTCCCTAGCATTTATCAGTCTTACTGCTGAATCAATTAGGAGAGTTGATGTTGGGTGACATGAGGCAGAGAATTCATCATTTCAGTTTAATGAAATTGTTGAATAACAGCATACAAAAACTCATGCCAAGCATCACTATACAGACTGCTTTTCTGGGAGTGTGGTGGCTCATATATTTGCTTGCCTAGTTATTAGGTTGGGTTTTTTAAAGATAAACAAAACTGATTACAGTCCAAGCTCCTTCCCCAAATAAAGCATGTAAACAGAGGAAATCAGAGTTGTTGCAGTGTAGGTTATGAACTCAAGAAAGATTATCCTAGTCCTGCAGCAATTATTTCAACCCATTTTGGGGTCACTTTATCCTACACAGCTCTTTTTTTCCCTTGAATTAGAGTGACTTTAAATTGAGAACAGATAGGTAGATTTTTTTCGTTTCTTTCACATTTTTCATCTTTATCAACCTTATTATTGCACTGAATATTCATTGCTTCATTGCCCAGTGGTTGAACAGCTACAAAGACTGTGGTCAATATTTTTAAGTGCTAACCTGTGTTTATATGATGGGTTTTTCAAATGCACTCAACTTTGGTCTAGCTCTGCTGAAGTCAGTGGGAAAGTATTCTGTACATATGACAAGGGCAGAATTAAGTGAATTTATGTTACTTAAATCCTTCCTAAGTAGTCCATAGGTCTACCATTTTCCTGTCAACTGCATTTATCTCCAAATAATTTATAGCTATTAAGATTGATGTGTAAGTCTGTTTTTTTGGGGGAGGGAGGATGAGCAGGGGCAGGGAGGAGATTTTCTGTAAGATGATGAAAAAAAAGACTAAATACCACTTGTATTTATGTGTTTGTGCATGTATATGTAAAGAAAAGCATTCATGTGCAGCATCCTGGCAGCTAGAATGACCTTTTGAGATATGACCATATGCTGGTCTTCACTGAAGATCCTAGTTCTTTCACAGATTGATTATCTTTCCAGTAAAGTTGGTGCATGTTGATGGCACTCCAAATCTGAGATTTGTGAGTCTGGTCCTTTGTTTATCATATTGTCTTCAGCAAGGACAATCTTTTCAACTCCAGTCACTAAACCTGAGCAAATGAAAGGTTTGAAGCAGCTGCAGGGGCCTCATGTGAGGTGGGGAAGAAGGGACTCAGAGTTAGGATCCACAGTGCAGCTGCCTACTGTGGTTTTGGGAGCATAACATAACCCTGACCCTCCCTATGAGGAGATTATTTAAAAAATACTGTGCTGTTTGATCAACTATTAGCAATGCCACTGTCCCGTACAGGACTCTCCACCAAATGCTTATGGCAGTGTTGACTGGCAGAAGAGGAAGTTTCACGCAAGCATGGGTAGGAGAGCAGCGTGACTCCATTGCACATACCCTCAGCAAGCTACTTTCTCCCACCCTGTGCTCAGTGGGACACCAGCCTTACTCTTTTTCAGGCTCCTAAAGGAGCTGGAAGAAGGGAGGGAGGAAACAAGGGACATGCCCTTGAGAACTGTAGCTTTCACCCCGTGTGGAAGTGGTCAGACATTTCCATTCACCAATCTTTTGATAGTACAGTGTCTTTTCTGATGCCTGAGTTTTTGAGAAGTTGCCTTATTTATGGATTTAACAAAACAACAAGCATCTAAGGGAACGGCTGGATGAATCCATGCAGCATTTTCAGTGAATAGCCCTATTTTCTTCTTGGAATGTAATTGGAAAGGGTGCAAATCCATTTGTGCTACACTCACTCATAGTTTAGTTTGCCCTGGATTATCAGAACATGCAGCAGTTTCCTCCTTGGAGGCCTATATGAAAACATGACAGGTTTTTGGTTTATCCTCTGTCACACATGTARTGAATGCAAAAAGGGCTTTTGCTCTGTAGCTGACCTGTGCCCTTGCTTTTTGCCTATCTGTTGCGATTGGGAATTGTAATGAATAAATGTATTTTCTAATAGTGTTAATGATAAATCTTAGACTGCTTGCATATCGCTGTTGCAGTGGTCTGCACAAAGCGAAAGAAAGTTGGCTGTTGTATTACAGCACAGTGTGTTTTTTAATATCTGAAACATATCCTAAAGAGAGGATGAAACATCTTCCTTCCTTCCTTCTTTAAGTGTGGGACAGACAAGGAACAGTCTGTAAAAATGAGAGGAAACGTGAAAAAAGAATGTAACCAGCCACAAATAAAAAGTCCATACATGTCTTTTTCTACAGCACCAAACCCTCATTCTTTCTGCACAGTGTCTTGTAGTTTGAGTCCATTAAGTACAACATGCAACAGGCCATCTTCTCAATGCTCACTAGTCAAGAAAAGTCAGGCTGTGTCACTACTTTAACACATAAAGCTGCAGAAAAATTTAGGTGACAGTGCTGATTTAATTAAGGATTCTGTTTGTCTGAGTCTGTCTGCCTCTCCTTCCTACACCCTGCATTATGGGCTGTTCTTCATTACCTGCTCTACCTATCTTCGCAATCTAGCCGCAAACAGTTTTGGTTGACCACACCACTTCCCTCTTGAAAGTTAATACTGTTTGACTCATTCTGTACTGCTAACATCAAGCCAAAGAAAACAAGCCAAAGAATAACCTGCTTGTATGCAGTTTGGAAACTTCTCAGAGGCCCTGCTTTCAAAATGCTATACAGTAGCTTACTATATCTCTCTGCAGCTGCAAAGAAAATGAGGAAAGCAAGAAATGGTTCAAGAACCTAAAATAAAGACTAGGCAGAACCACATGAAATTTATGAGCTTTCAGTGAACTGCAGTCCTGTGTAGGCACAATGGAGCATTAGTACAGAGGAGGGACTGCTTCGTAACTTAGAGATAAAAATATTCAAACTCATTTCTTTGGAAAAATAGGCATTTTCAACTATCGTGTGGAAATACCAGTCACTGCGCTTGGTAAAAGCAAAGGTCTTTAGTTCAAGGGAAGTGGACAGCTTGGCTAGATCCTTTCTTTCTTTCTCTCTCTCTCTCTTTTTTTTTTTTTTTTTTTTTGGATCGGAGCAAAATTTTTCACAAGTTGTCAAAGTCTGAACGGTCAACATCTGTGGGGCGTAAATTTACTTTTTTTGTTTCCAAATTCCTCTGGTTTATGTAAACAGTGAGCCACAAAACTTGACCTTTAAGTTCTAGGTCCCTTGTTGAACTCTATATTAGACTGAATTATGGAGACTTTTTACTGTCTAGGGATATTTTAGTGGGCTGATTAAAGGAGTTTCTGTCAAACTCCAATAGTGTGATATTTGTGCAACTCACTTCCGTTTGTTTATCCTCTCAAAGGCATTGCAAAGTAGGGAAATACAATCATCCCCACTTTGCAGAACTCAGGCAGAGAGGGAAGGGGGTCAAGATTTATCCCATCTAAGTCTATGTGTATAACTAGGGTGCCTGAATTAGGAGCCTCAACTCCTGTATTCAGTGGAGATGGCCATCTCTAAAGGGCTGTTCAGAAGGAGGATCATTCCTTGCAGTCTGCAACTTGTGTTTTCTGCAGCATTTTCTTTGGACAGAGGTGTCTTTTTGTGTCTGTATTTTTTCTGGTTGGTTGCTCGGTTGGCTGGTTGTGTTTCATTCTGCACCTACTCTTTCATGCATATCTTCAACTATTATGTCTCAGCCCATGTCTGGAGGGTATCCTTATGGCAGTTTGTACGTGTGGAAAGATGCAAACTGTAAAGAAACAAAAGAGGCTTTTGGCAATGTGCTGCTTAAGTTGGGAGGCATTCAAACTTTGTCAAGAAGTCAGTTTTTTTAAAGTATATACATTGAGATGGGAGGAAGAAAAAGAAAGTGAAGAGTATAATTTTGCAGACCAATTTAACTTCCATGAACAACTTTCTTCAAGAGTCCAAACCCTCAGTTCTCTTACTTTTACTTTCATGAGCTGACCTAATTCCAAAGGTGAACCCACAAAATAATTGTACTTCTGTAACAAAAAGAGAAGGCACATATATGTCAGATTCATTAGAAATTTGATTGAAATTAGAAATTTGTTGGACCGATGGCAAGCAAAATTATTGTTTGGGGTTTCTTTTGTTAAGATTTCAGTAGAAATACACTTGTGCATTGCTATGTGTTCATACAGCACAGGCCTTACCAACAGAGCTGAGGAGGAAGCATATTTCCTGTCTCACATAATTTTTCAAGATTGCTTCTTTCTGCCTGGTGTACCTTAGGGTTAATGTGAGAAATGCTCGTCAGCAAGCAGAGAGAGAGCAAGAGAGACCCAACCCAAAACAGCCCATAGTCTTGCCGTTAGTGTTCATGGCTTGAAGGAGGAAGRCGAAGCCTCAATTTCTTCCTGTTATCAGGGAGTGCATGCTCCTTCATTCTTAAAATGTGGTTCTTCAAACGTGATTCTTAAAAACATGGGTCTGTTTCCAGGGGAAGCTTTCCCACTACATTTGAATAATGAAATATGGATAGAAAGAGGAGGAGAAAGGCTCCCATCCTATAATTAGGACACTCATCTGAAAAATAGGAAATGGAAGTTTGTTTTCTAGGACAGATCGGGCAAGACAGGGGTTTGATTCTGGCTCTCCCACATGCTCTAATTTATTCTAGTGTAGGACGCTGTCTCATCAGAAATTCATGACTTCCTCTACTTACAGTGTTTGCTTGTGTGTTTTTTTAAATACTGCTGATTTAAACAAGAAGTTGTAATAAAAAAAATATTGCCGAGAGTGTTTAACTACTGCGGAAAAACATAGGAAAAAATGCACCAGCTGGTCAGTTACTGGGCAGTAAATGTTGGGTAACGAACCAGCAATGGCAGGGCAGTAGGCTACCTTGGGTTTACTGCAGGCGAGGGCCAGTGCTAGGGGAGTGAGAAGAGTGCAGTGAACATGCCTTGTACATCTTTGTGTACCTTGTTTGTATCACTGGACACCTGGTTAATGTACGTCCAAATTGGATTATCTGGTGGAAAAATTGAACGCTCAGCAAAGGATCATACCTGAAACATCTAACATGTCTGCAGTTACTCAGAGTAACAAACAGATTTTCCATAAAGGCACAGAAGGAGCGAGGTTTGCCAGGGAGTTGACAGAAGTGGTGTGTCTGGAGAGATTTCCGGGTGGCAGTCAGTCTGCGTTCGGTAGTACGCCGTGGTGGCGTTGTTTGGCACTCTGACTTTGAAGGGCATCTGGATTTCAATCTATGTATCATTCATTGTGTCCAGCGGATGTCATATGTGCTTAACAGCCAGTCTCATTCACACGTCTCCCAGAACCTCATGCCTATGGTTAAGTTGGGTCTGATGACCAACACTGATTCTGTCGGTAATTACAGACACCGCACTAAAACATTCAGCATAATATCCTGTCTACCATGATGTTCCTGCTGTCTGGAAAGAAGGCTTTAGCTGGACAGTGCGTAAGAGAAACAACAAAAAATATAATTACTGATGAGTCTACTCTAAGTTRAGCCGTGACTACCATCACCATTATTCTTCCTCACTGCAGCAATATTTTTAACTGAGGAGAAAGAAACTATCCTGCAGTGTGTCTTGTTCCTATTTTAGGATCTTTCTAGATTATATTTTTAATGTTCTGGAAGAGGTTGGTGTGCTACAATGCTGTACTTTAACAATCGCTCTAATGCCCGAATGTGGTAAAAGCCTTTACCAAAGGATGGTGGCTAGAGAGGAAACCACTGTTCARATTGCTTTTATCGTCAGACTTAATTATCTAGAGCCCTATGGGCTGCCATGTGATAGTGCTGACTGTAAAAAGCTAAGGATGTGCCTACATCTTTGCAGGATCAGGTCTGTGGATGCACATTTTAAAACACAGCAAACAGTGTCTTCTTAGAAAACTTAGACCAGTTGCTGTTTCTCTGGAGATAGGAAATGAGAGAAAAAGAATGTGCAAAATACTATTATTTTATATCTGAGACATTTGGTAAGTAGGAAAATATTACTGTTTTGTGTGTATAATAGGCTATCCCTATTGTTAGCTAAAAAAATACTTTTTACAAGTGAGATGATAGCTGGTTTTCAAGCATTTGCATTTCCTATCTTGGCAGTAACATAGAATCACTATAATTCATTTTTGCTTATAAGACTGTACGATTTTTTTCACTAAAGATAGTTTGTTCACGTCAGTGAAGAATGTGAAAGAGTATATTTTCTTCTCATCCTTCACTACAGACAAAAATAATTGGATTTATTTTAACTCAGTGGTATAAAACAATAGTTACCACTTTATTAACTGGACACAATGAAACATGGCTTATTTTCTACCCAACTAGAGCTGGAGCCAAACCAAAGCCCTGAACACAAACAACCCTGAAATGTAGAGGTGTTTGGATCAGGTTCCAAAAAGGTTCAAAGGTGGCGGGCTTCCACTGAACCCAAGCATCAGGTCTGATCAGTCCSTCCAGCCTTTGGCAAAGTCTGGACAGACACTGCGTTTTCCTGTGTATAATCCACCTTCCGGGTTGCACACTGGGTTAAAAACCTCCATTCCAAGCCTGGGAAGAGGAGGGTGGCAGAGCCCTAACCCGGCACCGTGCCGGGGAAGAGGRGGCTGAACGGCGACAGAAAGGTTTTCTGCCCCATTCCGGGAAAARGGGCTCTGCTGCATCAAGCTCTCTTTGCTCTATCCACACGCAAGCATAATCTGCTGCTTTGGGGCAGAAAACTTGTAGATTAAACACACAAAAATGCGGCCAGGATGCTCGGCAGCTGTGAGCCAGTGAATCTCCAGTCAGACACTGGGACCCGCAGGTCTGTAGCTGCTGGTGGGTGCTAGTGCCTCAAACACGTTGGCTCCACGAGATCCGAGTGAATGATTTTGAGAGCAAGCAACAGAAGAGTTTACTCATCTTGTCACACTATTAAAACAGAAAAAAATAGAACTAATTTAATCCATTACAGCAGTGCTCACTTATAAAACAGTACTGAATATCCACAGGAATTTCAGTAGCTTCAGCAGACAGAGTAAGAACCCCAATGGCCTTGTACCTTTCCTTAGCTCCTGTTTTACCTGACCCTGTCAATGTGAATATGAAAGGAGTTTAGGGATGCTTTGAAAAAGTAAACTGAAAGGAAGGTAACTGGAGCCATTTCTTTTCCCGCACCTCGAGGCCGTGGGGCACACTGCTGCCACTGCTGCCGTCCCTCGGGGCCAGCAGCGGTGCTGAGCACCGAAGGAGCACGCACGTACGATGAACGCTCGAGGTGCACAGGAATGGGGGCTGCCAAGACACTTTGTTCCTGTCAGATCCCGCTTTCAGATCCCGCGCTCCAACCGGATGGCCGCAGGCCAAGCTGCATGCTCCGCAGTCTCCTGAAGTCTATAAAACTGCATTTCCCTCCCATTAAGAGGGAAACCGCTTTCATGTTSTGTTGCTGTAAAAGTAGCAGAAAAGCTAATGTTGTCTCTACACACTTTCTTTAATATTCTTTGTAAAAATATCTGCCTGACCTCACTGACACAGTATTTAAAAAGGGTAAGAAAAAAAAAATTCCAAAGGACCCCAAACCCCTTGGTTTAGCCTAACAGACTGGATGTCCTATTTATTCTATCAAAATCCCAAACATTGCATTAACAGTCCAGCCCGGCAACCCAAGGGGAAAACCCTACTATCCTTGCCTTTCCTCTGCTAGTACCTGCAGCCGATATTTGATAAAACCRAACCGTGGGGAGCTCTTGGGAGGGAAGGAGCACGCTTGTGAGCCCGCAAGGCGAGCAGAAACTCCGGTTTGGCTCCCTGAGTTCCGAGCCTGTGGTTGCTGTTACTGGTTTTGTGCCTCTGTGTTGTGAAAGGCTGTTTCATGGTGCTACTCCTTATTTCAGGGAACGACGGCATATGGAGGCACTGCTTGTTAAACACCTCCCTGCCGCTCTTTTTCATCATTCAGCACGCTAGTCTTCTAAAAAGGGGAAGCCTGGTTTTGTGGTTATAGTGCTAAACTGGGAGGCAAGCGTCTGCCACAGGTTCACTGTCTGACCACGGGCAAGTCACCTCATTTTTCTGTAATTCAGTTTYCCACCTATAAAATAGGAATAATAATAGTCCTGTGCCTTTCAGGGGTGAATTGAGGATAACTTGCCTGCTCTTTAAGCAAGGTGTTTAGAGGGTAACTTCAAAGTAAAGCTAATAAACATGAAAATACAAGTCACCCTAGCAAAGCTCTGCCTGTGCATTTATAGTGGCTTGGCAAAACCATTTGTAACATTTTTCTGACACAGTCTTCACTTTTAWACTGCAGACCTGCAAGCAAAGCAGGTTCCGTGCTACCTGCAGTAGTCAGCAAGGGAGAAAAGGTTAAGTAGTTCTTTTGAAGAACCTTTGGAGCTACATCTGAGGTGACAATGGACGGACGTTCCCCTTGATACCGGAGCAATTTTCACTTGTCCCACGGCTTTCAGGTGTGCTGATCCCCCCACGAATGCGCTGGCCGTGGCGGCTGGCAGAGCTGCTCTAAAGCAGCGAGGAGGGAGCTGGCCTGGGCTAATTCGCCCTGCTCGCTGCCGACGAGCGAGTTTGCTGAAGGTGAGCTCAGGTCTGCCTGCCCTGCCCAATACCGTGCCAGCTAGACGTACGTACAGTGCCTGCGCTAGGTGCAGAGGAAAGCTAATTCTGGCCTCRCTAGCCTTAATACACCCTTGCTCTGTTGACTCCAGAGGAGCTATTTACCTGTGCAAGAGGCTGCRAGTATGTGGGGACTGCGCTGCCAGGCTGCTTGGTGTCATGCCAGGCAGACGAAACACCAGATCCCAGGAGGGCWGCATCTGGCAGGTAGGAGGAGAAAGTAGTGTATAAGGAGGTCAAACTTCACATGGGTGCACTGACTTAACAGCAGAAAATGCCCGAACTGAATTTGAAGTTAGGAATAAATTACACTGGGCGGAGGGGGGTAGGGATTTGGATCGATCGGATCCTTGGCTCCACAGGCCCTTTACTTCAGCCTGCCGAAGCTTAAAATACTTCAAATGCATGAGGTATTTTACATATGTACACATTTGGTGTGACTCTGTGTGTTTGTGTTCAACTCCAGCGTCATGAGTCGAAGGCTTGAAACAGCATCCAGATTTGCACTGCTGACGAATGAAGCATTTCCTCTTGACTAACCAGAATTTCAGATAAAAGTCTTTTTCATCTTTCGTCTCCCTCCCCTTCTTTGGAAGCCCTAATGGGTCTCTTTAATGGTGAAACCACTACTGTATAATATGTCTTTTTATATTTTAATTTTTTTCTTCTTGGGATAATTTATAGCRTAGTGTGGAATCTGAAACAGTTCAAGTGGTGCCAAAGGGCCTGGCAACAGGAAGAAAAGCTGAGCCACTGTGATTTGGAACCATAATACAAGTTATAAAATTTAATTTTAGAAATGTAGCTATTGGGAACTGCTTTTAAATGTACATTTTCCTTTTAGTATATAAAATGTTTCTCTGTTTTGGTTAAGCTGTTAGGGTGGTGTGAAAGAGTGCTCTGTAGAGTAGGGGACATGCAGAGCTTTTCCAAGATGATTTGCTGCTTATTCACTGATATACAAAATTGGCATGTGTGTAGATGTTTATATATTTAATGCTATGGGAATATGTGGAATAGGTCTTTGTGGATTAGTTTAGTGAATTTTGTGTCAGTCCACTGCGGTAGCTGTGAATTCAGAGAGAACTCACCACAGGAACAGCAATGGCCACCTCTGCAGGGGGAGGAAGGAAATGCAAAGAAACCAACAGACGGCAACTGTTTGTGACAAGTAAATTGAAATTAGGAGCAGACAGACACCAAACTGTGGTATGAACAGAAACTGCAGATAACACTGCCTTCTTCAATGAAATAGGTAGAAATAAAGATGTCAACTTGTTTGACACCTGGGGTAGAGGTTTGACATACATTCACTTGAGGGTAATATTGTCCTTCCTAGAAGAAGAAAGGGGAAGGGATAAACCACAAAAATTCACAAGGCAGCTGATTTCTTGGAACAAATAGAAAGTGCAGAAATGAGATTGTGTTTGTGGTAAAAAAAAGAGGGAAGATGACATCCATTGCTCCACAAGAAAGTTCCCAAGTGGAAGGTACCAAAATGACTTTTTGGAGCTAGGGATCCTAGTGCATTGACTAAATACAAGTGGGGTCAGTGAGTTTCCTCACAGCCTCATTGCAGTGAATATCTTGCCCTCCATTTGGAGAGGGCTTCTTTAAAGGATAATTTGTTTTCGAGAGGTGGTCCACTTTTGGTCTTTCAGCTTAAACCAATGAATGAAGGGTCAGTTCCACTGATCTTTCAGGAGAGAAGTCCCCTTGGGAAAAAAAGTATCAAAGGAAATTTTGATTGCACCTTGTTGGGAACCAGGCTGAAACATCCCATTCCAAACATTTCACGGTCTGCTAGGGAAGTTTCCATTTTGACCCTAAAACATGGTGTCAGCAGACTTCCAGGATAAGATAAGCTGGTGGTGAAGGGTATYTCATGAGACTGGAAACTACAGGATGCAAAAGTGCTTTGCAAAGTGGTGACAATAGGTTAACTTTTAAGAAGTATTAGTAGAGGCAGAAAGAGAGGATTTAAAATTTGTACTTTCATGGTGCCTACTGGAGAGCAAGATGGAGAGTAGATGAGACATCCTTCCTGTATGTTGTGTATGCAGTCTTTGTGGTTTCTGAGCAGCATGACATTTATGACAGGGATACTCAGAAAGGATCCCAGAGCACAGGCAATAGTCAGAAGTTCGTTGCCGTATCCCTTGCACACTGCTCATTGCTGTTAGTTAGGGCTTATCTTGAAAACTGTCCTACCTGTAATGAGAGATGGTTCTGCCAGTCCCCGAATCTGGACATGCTCTGGAGGTGCTGGGCTGGGTCCGTGCCTTTCTAGAGCCTTGTCCATCCCTTGACACTCYGTGAGGCCATAGCACCAGAGCTTCAAGAGGAACCATGCTCCGAGGGCTGCCCTCAGGGAGTGTCAGACTAACTCCCACATGGCAGTGGCTAAGATAACTGCACTGGCCCATACTGCAAGATCAGCGTTTGTTCTCCTACTGTAGGGTGTATGATGGGACCTCATTTTTTTGGTAACTCCAAATGCCACTAAAGGAGACTTCATTTTCCCACTGTTGTAATTCTACCAGTTTCTGRTGTTTTTCTCCGACTTCTGTCTGTAAAGTCATTGCTGAAGGATCAAAAAATTTAACTTGTTTAGGTATGTTATTTTATAGCATTGTAGTACTTTCCTAGTTACAACACGTTATCACAATCTGGGATTGAATTTTTGATGAGTTTTTCCAGTGCAGGTGTAGCACAGGGCCTGCTGAAAAGTTTTCATCTTTCATCCATCTGGCCAGACATTCCCTCTTTTTAAAAAGTATTTCTTCACCCAGTATGATGTATAAGGAAGCACTGCAATATTCAGTGGATCTGTTTTTCTAGAGCAGGCCATGTCCTGTAGAAGGTGGACTCCCCTGTGATATGGTTACAATGCATGACCTGTTTGTATCTTATAGAGCGATCACTTCTGTTTAATTTAAGACATCCACTAGCTGGTTAGGTACCTTGCCAGTGGATCAGGGGTAAAAAAAAGTAGTCAACCAACTTCATATGTCAGTGAGATTTTCTCGTCTTTTTCCCCCCCCTCCCACAATAGGACATCGTCAGAAAATAGATGAGCAGACAAAGCCCGGGAGCTTGTCCTTTTCAGAGCGCCTGAGTGAACTGGAGCAGTTGCGTCGTACAGCCATGAGGGTCAGCCCACATCACCCAGCCCCCACACCTAACCCACGAGCTTCCTTGAACCACACCACTGCTTTTAACCCTCAGCCTCAGAGTCAGATTCAGGGTAAGTACCTGAACATCTCCCCTCCGCTCGCCCAGCATTGCCCATGCGGTCTGCAGAGCTTGGTGTCTCTGTAGCGCTCGCCCCCTCACCTCCCGCTTCTCCTAGGCTCTTGCGACAGCCCCGGGATGCGTGGAAGTCAGGGCAGCAGCTAAGCACGGCAGGCAAAGCTGGCCAAGTAGAGTGTCAATGTTGGCCTTTACAGTTTGCAAAAGTAACCATAATTATGGCAGCGTAGGAAGATGAGTGTGGGAAAGTCACACAAGCAGGTTTTCTTTGCTTCCCTTGTACTATCTGGGGAGGTGGGAGGAGTGAAAGGAGAGGCTTCGTAGGAGATACTTGCATTTTTATAAAGCTAACAGCTTTTAAGAGATATGCCATTTCTCATCTTTGCATTGTCAGTACAGTTCGCGGTGTTAACCTCAAATATGTCAAAACTGTAATGCTTCAAGTCTTCATTTTTGTGCAAGGATACCATATTCCAGAATCTTTTTATGTGTATAGGAATATTTCCTGATGGATATTCATCAATTAATTGTGTGCTTAGATGAGAATGAAATACTGTTTTAATTTTTCAAAGGAAGGCAATAGCAAAGAAAACATTTCAAAGAGTCTTACCCACTGAAAGTGGCCGCTTAGAGCTAAGAGCTAAAGATGGATGGGCTGGTTTGAACATATTTCTATTGCCAGTGGTTATCTGATGGGTTTTGTTTAAATGAAAACCTGCAAAACAGTAACTTGTGAGTCTGATTTCCTCCAGGGCTCAGGCTCAGATGATGTTAATGAAACCAAGCAATTTTTGAAAAGCATGGGAAATAATTCAACATGTTGACCTAAATGACACTGCAAAAAGAGACAGGCCAGAAAGGTGGAAGGACCACACAGGTCCTTTTCTTCCTGGAACAGGGCCAGTGAGCTCAGGCAAAGGATCTCATTCTACATCTCCTACAGCCCTTGACAGTCACCTCACTTAGTTTGCTGATTTGTAGAGTAAACCAAGTGGGATTTCTCCTGTGCACAGATCTGTTCCTATAAAAGAAAATGCATGTATTATTATGGCTACTCAGCAGCGACGTGGGTGGAGGTGTTAGTCGCAGACTTGCATTCTTYAGCTTCTTTGGAACACTATATGCTTAGCGGAGTATCAGGTTTAACGTCGAGTGTCCCTCTTTCCTTGCTCTGTTTTCAAGTTCTCCAGTTGTACAACTTCATAGCGACAGGCCTTTCGCACTCAGCTAGAGATTCAGCTGCTCTCTCCAGAAATATATTCAGTACGTTGCTCTGCTTTGCATTTTACCAACAGGATTTTAATGCATTTCACCTGAGAATGAAGCTCAGAAAATGATAGCAATTGAACTGCTAATGTTTTCTCCTTGATGCTCTCTTTTTAAACTGTCAGACGGCTTTCTTCGAGTTCCCCYTTTCCTCTGCCTCTGAAATTCACACATTAGCCCAATAACAAACAGACTGAGCAACTTGTTGAGGCTTGCAGTCACTATCAGTGAAATAAGTTTAAAACTGAAGTCTCCCTCATCTAGGTTTTTTTCTGCTACAGTTGTCTTTTAATTTACAGGGCACATCTTCTTAGAGTCATGCTGTCACAGCATGATAAAATGGCTACGACTGGTGCCATAACCTTCTCTTCAGGGTTTGGGGACTGATCTCCTGTGTGATTTCTAGGGAGTCAGGATATTTTCTTTTTTGTTTTTACTTATATAAATATCATTACTTTTCAGAATGCAGGCCTCCAAAATGAAATGCTTCTGACATGTTCTGTAGTATTGCTGTACTGATGTGTACACACCTGCATGCTGAAACGCTTCTTTTATTAAATCGCTGTCCCTGAAGAGAGCATAGGGTGCTTTTTATATAGACAGAAGACTTAAAAAACCCATACGTTGCTAGCTTCTAAACACCAGCATTAAACTTTGCTTTAACTCACACCGGTATGAATCACAGGCTACTCCTCTATTCGTCCAAGTCTAATTATCCTTTTTTAAAAAAACAAAACTAACTCAAAATAGACATCTCAGACTAGTTCTTGAATTTAAAGGGGCAGGTTGCCATGCCACTAAACCACTGTTTATTTGTTGAGGTTTTAATCTATAAAAGGATTGARGTTAATTTTAACTTCCTATTTTACCAGGTCTTGAATATGAACATAAAGCTGCTTGTGTCATGGATACAAGTCCAAGCAAGTTAAGAGACCATAAATTGCTATAATCGAGTTTTATGCTTCTTTCATATCACAAGGAGGGATAAAGTACACCTGTTCATTTAAAAGATCTAACTATAACCAATTCACAGACAAAAGGGGAACAGAAGGGGAGAAAAAGCTTCTACCATCTCACACATGTTTGAAGCTGAAAGATTACTTTGTGCAAGTACCAAGCATATAATGTCAAAGGATTTGACCTACCCTTACAAGAGCAAGGAAATTCAGCTAAAGTTCGAAACCCAGCTAACACTTCAACCTTAACTCACCCCTGTCTTTGTACAGAGAGGAGAAGAAAATAGCGCTGTGCTTTGGACTGTTATTTATGAAAGTTTAGGTAGGACCTTTGGTGAGCATTTATATTTRTATATGTAAAATATAAACATATGTATCTATATATTATGGTTGAGTTTCTTCTAATATCGGTCTCAACTAGAAAATAAATACATAATTTGTGACTTTAGAATGGTCAGTGTTAACCAGTGTAGGTAGTTCCATGATTCAGGAGTTTTACAAATGTACATTTATATGGTTTCCTTCTAATACAGTTTTTTTTCAGGGCAAATAGGAGTATTTTAAATGCAGAAATAATCAGTCCAAGAAGGTATTGCTGGGGAGGCAGTACTGCAGTTAGTAAATAGCATAAATAATTTCTAATTGGTAGGGATAGGRATATCATCAAAAAAATGCATAAAGTTAAATAACTTCATTCTTTTCTTCAGATTAACCAAAATAATGTTTCCAATTGATGATTTATTAATTACTCAGAGATTAGAAAAACAAAATAAAGCTATTTGTCCTGTGTAGGGAAAACAAATAGTCATTATAATCCCTTTAAGCTACATGCTTCTGGTTCTGCTTACAATTTTACAGCCTTAAAAATATCTTCAGTGTGCTCACTCACTTTTTTTTTTTTTTTTTTTTTTGGTAACCTTATATGTTAAGTTTCAGCCAGGGCCACGTTTTTATGACCAAGTCTAAAATCCCTGGAAACAAGGGTCTGTAATAAAATTGCTGACAGATCTTTAACCAAAGCAGCAAAATTAGCAGCTATAGCAAAATAACAGAGATCATGTAAAGATCAGCTCTTTGAATTAGTAAGAAATATAAAGACTGAGAGATTATTTTGTTACAAGCCAGCCTTTTGTCTTCTTCCAGGTGCAATGCGCTTTGTTTAAGAGACATTTCAAGGTCTTTGCTATCACAATCTTGTTCCACCGAAAACAGCCCAAGTTTATCTGGGTTCCCATGAACCGGTGAAACACAGTAGTGGAGTCAAGGGCGGTGTTTAAGCACAGGGAATTAAAATGGCTTTGTTCTTGCTACAACTGTATCCTACCCCAAATTTTAATATTTCCACTTTTAAATTGTCTTAATAGGCCGTAGGCTAATAGAGTTGGAAGCATTTGTAGGGCAGCGTTTCAAAACAACCTGGCAGTGCAGCGCGGGGCTTAAGCACAGCTGCGATTCARCCTCGGTGGTTTGTGGCCGGGCGATGCAGTTTTGGGGCACTTTGGAGAGYCTTAATTGACATCTGCAGAACTTCCTGCCAAAGGAGAGCCACGGGCTCGCAGGAGGAGAACACCGGCTCTTTCCATCCCGTAACCCGCACGGTGCCTCCGTTTCCGTGCTCTCATCGGAGGAGCCTTCGTCTCCTTCCCTTTCTCTTGGCGTACGTTTTCTTCAGCTCCGTGTGCTTGCGGGGAGTACGTGGCGCTTTCGTGGCACGCCGTCGTGTTGCCTCTAGATTAACCACCCAACCTTTCCAGCCCCCAAATACGCTCGCCGACGCGTCCGGCGAGCGCTGCTGGAGCTGGCGTGGCTCCTGTTGGTGTTATCCTGACCTTCCCCCTGCCTTGCCAAGCTAGTGGCAGGAGCACACCGRTGGGCAGCAGGGCTCCCGAGCCCGGGAATACAATTTCCACACCAGGAGCTCCACACCAGGAGCTGGCTCGCCTGTGCTTTAYTGGCAGCCAGGGAAGATCCCTTTGGACAGGGTGCCCCCAAGGCACCCGGCTCGCGAGGTTGAGCGGCCAAGGTGCAGAACGAGGGCTGGCAGCCAGCGGGGGTGCTAGGAGCAGGGAGTCTTCCTCACCTTCCTCTCACCCCTCTTTCAGCACCTGCAGCCACCAGGTTGTCCCTCCRCTTTCTCCTCCCTCCCCAGGGCCCTTGCCTGGATGAGGATAAGGCAAGGAGGAGGCCAGGAAAAAAAAAAGAGAGGTGAAGTCGCCCCGAAGCCATGGGCCCAGCAAGCTTGCATGCCAGAGCCACTGGGAGGTCACAGGAAGTTTGCTGAAATAGTGGTGTTTTCACAAAATATTTTGCAAACCAAATCTGTTTAGCTGGATGGTTTCCAACTGGCTCTATCAAAAGGCAATTTTATGGGGAGAAATGTCTTTTTTACTGAGAGTATAATATGTTTCTTTGATTCACGTGTATTGCTCAGCAGATAATACTTTAGATATTGCCATGGATAACCTTAGCAGTTTTTAAAGGGGACAGTATTATTAGTAGCAGTCTCGCCATGCTATTTATTTTTTGTGTCACAAACTAGCTSTCATAAAAAAAGATGAGCATACTAGTATATGAATCAGATTAGCATACTTAAAACAATTCTTCTTTCATTCAACCTAACAGAATCCCACTCTGGGGAAAAAACACTCCTCTTTCATACTAACATAATATATGTAAACCTCATATTTCAGGGTGTCCAAATCCATCCTGCAGCTCTGTGGGCACAAATGATACCAGTTTTCCCCAGAGTTACTTGTATAGACCAAACTGGAATATGTTTTAGGAAGTTTGCTCTAAAGCATAAACTAAGATGGAGCATTAGAAATGTCACCTTTTCCATTTGCAGAAGCACAGAAGTCATCTATAAAATTGTGTGGCATTTCTGGCCAAGCAAGGCTTTTTATTTTGCTGCAAAACTGACACCCTCCATATTTGTACCATAGAGAAAGTTTTRGAGGCAATAGAATATACAATAATGGAAAAGAAAAAGACAGCTTGTAAATGCCAGTATGAGGAAGATATATGCAAGATGTTCATAATATAACTAAATAATCCTCTGCTTCATATTGTCCATTCTTTCTTGGCCCCAGCTCTTCACATTGTTTTTTACTTAATCGTGTRTGGAATTAGGCTCCTTGCAGCTAAATGCACATCTTTCATTTGTTTCTTAACATCATTGGGATCCTGTCCAAATATTAACTTTGACAGGGATAAAATTTTGTTACCATGCTAAGTTATYTCTGCCAAGGCTTTGCTTATCTCAAAGGCTCTTTCTACCATGGCACGAGAGGGGTTGATGTACCCAGAAGTAGTCCAGAAATAAGAGTCATCCTATGGAATTCCCTCTATTTGATATTAGAAGTTTTTGTTCAGTCATCACCTTCTCTCTTGCCATCTCAACTGCCAGAAACAGATGACCCGGTTTATCATTTTTAGATACAGTAGATGGGGTACTGTATTAATAGCAATACAGAACATTTTAGAAAAATCTTATCTGAGGTCTGGATAAAGTACTGGTCAGCCTATGCTCAGGAAGAATTAATTCAAGCTGCAGCAGGTGCAAAGGAGTGCTGTTAGTATGACAGGCAGAATAGAGACCTTACTTTAAAAATGAGAATAGCAGAGAGAKGTTTATTTAGCATACCAAAACAAAGGCTGAGAGGGAAGATAATTACAGTCAATAAACACAGCAGAGAGGTGTARCATCAGGGAGGGAGAAGAACCATTTGCACTGAAGAACAACATTGGCTCAAGAACAAGTGGTTAGTCTGTAAACTGACCATGAATGAATTTAGGCTGGAAATTAGAAGATAGTTCCTAGGCATCAGAGCAGTAAATTGTGGCAGCCTTCCAGTAGACTCTTAGCGACAGAAAGATGTAATTTAAGATGGTTCTTACTGTGTTGTGTAAGTGCAGAATATAAGAAATGTCTGGGCTTCATCATCCAGGAAATGCTTTTGGGGCCCATATTTTTTTCCATTTGATCAGTTCTCTGCACCTGTGGCTCCCTTGAGTCGACACAAGAAACATTTCATCCTCCAGTATAGGCAATAGCAGCTCAGGGATCTTCTCAATTCTTTGCTCAGTTGGATCACAGTGACAAGATAAAGTCATTGCCTGCAAGCTCCTAATGAGTTCCTTGCTCCGCCTTCAATCACCAGGTCTTCAGAAGTTCTCTGAATAATGCTCATTTTAGATACAGATTCAGCCAACTGTCCAGCACCAGCCCTGCCAGCACAAACTCAGCCAGCTTAGTGTGCTGGCAGTCAGGAGCGTAAATCTCACCCTTTGCCTATTAAGGGGAAGACTTTTTCATTTCACAGCAGCAGGAATTCATCATGGACATCCCTGTCATCACCTTCATGCACATCAGGTGCTACAATTCTTTCCCTTGAAGCCACAGATTTATGCCTCTCTGTCTATTCTCGTTCAGGGCAGAGTGAGGTGAGGAAGCAAGTTCCTCAATACCTGGTAGAGGTTCAGGCAGCATGCCCAGCTCCAGGGCATAAGCCTTGCTCAAGAGTCTTGCCTGTCTCCTTATTTTCAGCTCTAGAAAAAAAAAGGACTTGAAATAGTTTAGCTTTTTCATCAACTTAAAGCACTAATGGAAAGAGTTATGTAATGGTGTTTAATCCAGAAGATTTCCAAGTGTCGATATATTTAAAAGATACCAATCTTTATATTCTAATTGCCTGGCACATCCTGAGATTAAAAAAGCAGTATACAAAGCAGAAAATATGTTCTCACTCCCTAAGCAACATCTCCATTTACACAAACTTTTCCTATTTTTTTTTTCATTTTGTCCTTAGCACAAAATATCCTAAAGGAGAACGCTAACTAAAGGAAAGGAAATCTTAGTTTTAAGGTGGAGATAAAGGAGTTTAGAGCTCTGTATTTTGTCCTCAGTTCTGTCAAAGTTGTTTTGTATGTCTTTTGGCAAGCTATTTAAAGTTTTATTTTTTTAGAAGTATTCAGAAAATTTAGCATATCAAAAAGGCAAAAAGGTATCTTAGCAAGATTTTGGAAAGATCGTGCCCAAGCATCTAAGCACCAGACAAATCAGTGATAGGTACAGAGATGCCTTTGGAAGACCATAAAACTGCAGCTGAATCTTTTAGGCACTTACAAGATTTGGCAGCTCATGCCCAGCCTCAGCTTTATTTTTCATGAAACAATCCATGTCTTTTACCATATGAGAACAATTCTGAGCTGATGGATGCTGCTAAGAGAAATCGAATTTGCAGGTAGGAACAAGTATCCCTGTTTCAGTCTTTAACTTGCACAACAATTCTCTCTGTTTGTTTTGTTTTGTCATTGTTGATTCTGTAAGTTAAATTCCCTTCTCCGTTATATCATTGCAAAACTGGAATCACTAGTTGATTCAATGCAGTAATCTTGTGCTTGCATTAATGGTACTGGCTAGGGTTAGTGCTATTGGTGTTGACTGTGGCCATCAGAGAAAAGAGTGAATTATGTAGGCTTACGTCTTGCTCCTTTAAGTTCTTCTCTCATTTAATAGCAGTGCTAGTCCCCTGTCTCAACTGGATCCTCTGAGTGCTCTTATGTCCTTCTGATTTCTGGGGCAACTGAGATGGCTCAACATCTTTCAGGATTGTGGCTTTAATGCAGTCTCCTCTGCGACACACTGTGCCTCAGCAACATTTCACATCTGCCATTTAGGTTAGCTGTGTCACTGGGCTCTCTTAGTTTTCCATGGGAACACCTTATTCTGGAAGGCCAGCTCACTGCTCCTCTTACCCAGCACCAAATCTCACCTTTTCCACTGGCATGTCAAAGTTGTCAAAAACAAATATGCCTGCCTGACTCCAAAGCAGGTGCTCCTGCTGTCCCGAACTTCGGACAGCAGCAAGAGGCGGTGTGTTTGATAGCATTTTAACACTGGAAGCAGATACCACTTGCTTTTTGGATTATTCTTTACTGGCCCTTGAAGCGTATTTCTGGCCTTTGAATAGCCCAATTGTGATGAAGATTAAAAGTGCTGATTGCAAAACTCTGGTAAATAAAATCTCTCTTAGTCCTTTACTGACAAATCCAGTTTCTTTCCATAGCATTCTCTGCTTTAATCCCCTCCTGGCAGAACACAGCATGTTTTGATACCAGAGCTCAAATTACCTCCCATGGTAAATAAAACAAACAAAAAATAAATAAGAGCTCCTTACCCTAAAAACAAACACCCACTGAAACCAGCTTATTATTCAGCTGGTACTGCCCATGTGCTAGAAGATACCACTTTGATTTTGTAATTGAATATATTATCTTCCCTCAAATATTGTACTGAACCTTTCCAAACTTGAAATGCTAAGGGTATAGGGCAGGATGACCACTAACACCATTACTGTATGCCATCTAGAAAAGAAAGGAGGAAGAAATGAGGAGACTAAAATAAAAGTTAATATTCAAATATTCAAATAGTAGCTTCTTCTTCCAAGTTGTGCTGGACTGTACAGCAGTTCAGCGGAACCGCCAGGAAGACTCGCCGTTTCACAGCCAGCTTTACCACAGGTGAAAACATTACCGCTGGCCTGAATCATCTGGGTGGCGTACAGACAGCTAGACTTGGAGGGAGTGTTACCAGCCTCCCTAGCTCCACGGGCAGCTGCAGCATCTACTGGTGGTAACAGCAGTCACTAAATCTGGGTAAATGTGAGCCCAACCGACCTCTCCATTTTTCTCCTCCACAGCTCCCACCCCTCTTAAGTTTGACGGATCCTTGCATGGATTTCCCGCAGCCTGTGGCACACAGAGCCACCGTGGCCTTTCCTCCCCCTGCATCTCACTCCCTAAACCAGCACACGATGGCTTTAGATTGGCCCTGCTTAGAGCAGTGGATGTCACCCAGTTAAGGGCTGACGTGCTGAGTCCTCATGTGGCAGCACGGCAGCACAGCCTGAGACTCACGGTTCACCTCCCATTGGCAGGATTGGCACCCTCTCCGCTGTCTTCAGGAGCGAGCTTTTACCCAGGAGGTCGGGGGGCTCCTTTTCGAGCGTAAAGTACGGATATGCCCTCGTCGCTTCTGCCGCTATGTCTTTAACTAAATACTGCTTCCAGCAGATCCTCTCTGTGATGTTCCTGTGTGTTTAAAGGGCTCACGACTCCTTTTACATGACTGAGCACACAGTACACCCTTAGTAAACTTGTAAATAAATTTCTTTTATGTATTCAGTACGTTACGACTCCTGTAAACACGGGTTGTTTACGTGCAAAGAACAATGTGCTTAGATGCACTGTGTAAAAACAGTTCTGTGAAGTGCTCATTCTATACTCAGACAGATGATTGTCCCTCTGACCATTTTCTTCTTACTTACACATCTCTTCACATAAAAGCATTGAGAAACAACAGCATAGGATATAGAACCATATAAAATCTGTGGGTTTTGCTGTGACTTGATTTTTAACACTAAATGCCTAGGGCTGTTTCAGAGTTATGCTCATTTTATCTGCGTTGGGCAAGATTTTCAGTTCAAGATCGGTTATTCTGAGAACTTCCAGTTTTTAGTGCTCAACTCCAGGAGCCTGGATTTCAGAAAGTGCTGAGCAGTCTGTACAAAGAGAGATACTTGGAAGATCTTCAATTAMGCACACAAAAAATGGAAATGGTTCACTAGATAGATACACTTCAGAATCTTACCATTGTATTTTATATCCTTTGCATTTTTGAATAATTGTAATTGTCACAGCTTTTAGATATGACTTGGTCACTTCAGGTTCCCTTAGCTTCTTGCAGATCACATTCATCATTCTTCAGATCCCATTCATCACATTCACCACCAACAAAAGAAAATGAAAYGAAAAATCCTTTGTGTAGCAGAAGTTTACATGTTCATTGCTTTATTCACTGCTCAGTTTTCAGTATTCAGCAAAGTTGCTGTTAATTGCCATATTCTTTGGCTTGTGGAGAAGGCAATGTTTTGGCAGAAATGATGCTTTGTTTTGTTCTTGTAATGATGATTTACAGCTAGGTGAAAAAGAGTATGATGSTTTTAGTTGTCATTTGTATAAGATTGCTGAAGTATATTTAATTTAAAATATTGCAACACAGGCACTGCCAGTACATGACGAATGCCCTGAGCTCCCCTAAGACTTGGGGCGTTGGCGTTGCCTGGGAGAAGGCTTTTTAGCTCTCAGAGGGGCACTCACCTCTCTCCCTATTCTGGCCAGATTTGTCACTAGAGAGGACTGCAGGATCAAGCATGGCTAAGACTGAACACAGGGAAAAGAGGCTGACAAAGTAGCCTCTTGTCAAGGGGTTGTATCTCAGACCTCAAACATGCTGGAAGCAAACACTTGTGTATGCCCCTGTGGGTGTATTACCAATGCGCCTGCGTGTTGCACCTTTCTTACGTGGTGTCAGAAAATTGGACATGCTGCTTTGGAAAGATGGAGCAGACCAAGTGGAGTGAGCATGGCATGGACAGCTGGGAAAGATAACCAGTAAGCTTTATAATTTGTCACCCATAAGTACAAGGGCACAGGGAAGCCACCAGGGAGGGCATAGCCTGCATGTCGCCTCCAGGGTGGAGGCAGCAGTGAAAGGCCAGGCCATCATCAATGCATCTGCAGGTCACCCTTGGGTGACAGCTGTGTGCATGTCTCCGGAGCTAAGCTAGCGGCAGTGTACAGGATCTCTCCTTGTGCTTGTCTGAGGCTGCAGGGGAGCAGGAGGTCCTCACCCCACATCTGCATCTCCTGCTGTTGCCATCACCTGGGTGAGTGAGGCAGCCAGGCCTAGATTAGGAACTAGGCTGGAGCAGGTGGGAGAAGTAAAGCCAGAGAGGAGAGAGTATAAAAGTATAAAAACAGGTTTTCCTGGAAAAGCAAAGGAAATATATCCAAAAAAAAAAAAAAAAAGGAAAAGGAAAGAAAGAAAGAAAAGAAAAAAAAAACAGCCGTGCTAATTCTTGTGCTTGTTTGATCATGTTCAGAGCCTCTTAACTCCCATGGAAGGGAACGGTTTTGTTTCATGAGGGTGGTGCATACAAAATGTGTGTCCATGTGATTTCTGTATTTGTACATTAAACATTTCCCCAAGATGTAATTCCTTCCCTCCTGTACTTGGAATAAAGTGATTTTACAAGAAGTGCTGCCTTCAAACAGCAAGCAGAAAAGGGCTGTTGGGGCAAGATAGGGCAAATGTAAATGTGTCTGAGCGAGCTGCTCCACCCAGCCTCTCATCTTTATATGAAAAAAAAATGTTTCCAATAACCGAAACAGGCAAGGTCTGATCTGCACAGACGGTCTGCAGGCATCTGCCCAACAAGCTGACGGTTGGCTGGTACATCCTCATCTGATTTATGTTGTGTGTGTGTTAAGCCTTAAATTGTTGAGTCTCTGGCTGGCTTCAGTGGTATTACTGGATGGTTGGTGTATGTTTTCAGCTCACAGAGCTGGCTCTGATACTGGGATTGTTGGCTCTGAATCAATTCCAATCTCACACCTGTCTGAGACAATAAAGGCCTTGTTACACACATCTCCACCAAAGGCTGTCATACAACTTATTTTTCACATTTGAAGACGAAGGAAAAAAAAATTAAAGGGAGGACTGAGGAAATGCTGTCTCCTTACAAGACACATTCCCTGGGCTTTGATGCAGCATGTCCCCTCTTCTTCTTCTTTTTTTTTTTTTTTTTTTTTTTTTTTTTTTTTTTTTTTTTTTTTTT
>NW_028185373.1:70917-150022 GCF_003343005.1 Rhea americana
ATTTTTTCTCCATTGAGTCTTACATTTCCATCTTTTTTTTTTTGTATTGTATTTGGCAAATATTTTTTACCAAACAAAACAAAGGGAATCGTTATGAAGGTTATAGCTTAATTCTGACACTTAAATGTGGGTAAGGACTGGTCTCCAGGGACTTACCTTCTAGGACCATGCTTGGTGGATTAGACAGGGGAGACAGGCACCTAGGTTGCCCCACACTTTCTGGAACATTTACCTCCAACTGGGTTAGTGTTTACCTTCTTATCAGTTGACCTAGCACCTGTGCCATTTGCCTACCGTTTGGGAGCCACTTCTTGAGAACTCGATGGTTGTGAAAGCTGCTGGGCTTGGATGCCACAGTGACTGAAGTCCTCTGTTTCCTGGTACTGGAGTAGCTCAACCTGGATGGAGGATCAGGCACGCTCTGATCACGGTTAGCTCTAGAGATGAAAGCTGGAGTTTGCTTTTTGCCTTGGTAGTCTGTCTTTGTCCTTGTGGTCTCCTTTTGTCCATGCTCCCTCTTCCAGGTCTTTTGCTCAGGTGTCTTAGATGGCATCTGAAAACTCTGCTGTTGGCTATTTCTTCCAAAGTATTGTGTCAAATTGAAGTCAGGTTTGTTTTCTAGCTCTGCTCTGGTCAGGTGGTTCTTCTAGTCCTAAATTGGGCCTTCTTCTGTCCTTTCGGTTGTGCCCTTGATCCCACTAAGGGCAAGGGACAGACAGGAGGCAAGGACTGCCACAAGGGAGTTCTTTCCGTTGAGTTTGCTAATGGCAATTTTTCACCAACTCAAATAGGAATCCTATGGCTGAGCATATCACTGGAATAGGTTTGCTCTCCACTGCTGAAATAGCCTGAAAATGTAGTGTGGCCTTCCAGCCTTTCCCCATGTCTCCACATCTTTGTGAATATGGGGCTAATTGTGCCTCCTTATTTGGCAGGAGCATTGCAGTGGGCGCATCAGCCTGCAGGTGTATGCCACACAGCTGTGAGAGCGACTGGGTCCGGGTGTACAGGTGAAAGGCTGGTTGTGCAGCTCAACAGCTTTTCCACTTTCTGTATCATGCTTTCCCCTTATATCCCATTTTTGCCAGTATCAGCGCTGATTCCAGGCTGTGACTATGCAGATGTGAGTGTATACATGGATACTAGGAGGAGTGGCATGAAGTGCAATGCAGCGTCTTCTTATTTCTCCTCATCTTGACTCTTACTGTATACTGGATTCTTTTCCCTGAAAAAAACTTCTGTGGGGGAAAGCAGGCAGAATTTTATTTGTATCCCGTGAGTTTTACAAGGTACAGAATTAACCCAAAAGACTGATTTTTGACCAGTGTAAGTTGGCATTGCTCTGCAAAACTGTCTTTGCACCTTGCCAGGGTGGTCTTTGGCATAAAAATAAATGATTTACTATGCAATGAGTGAACATTAAGACAGATGGTAAAATATATTTCTGTTGGTACTTGCACGCCTTTGTTTAAGAATACAGGAAAGGCCCTGCGGTGATGAAATGTAGACAGGAGTGTGATGTTATCTTGCACCTATAAACCTTGCTCTAAGTCCACTGGTGGCCACTATCCAGAACTGCTGAGTTCAGATGCATTTGGTTGTATTAAGTACAAATGGCGCTTTCAGTCTTTAGTAAACAGCGTTTTTGCCCCAGGGTCCAAATCCTTCAGACATTTGCCTAGGTAATTGTCTGTTTTTGCCTTCTAGTGTCTCATCATCAGCTTATCTCTAAGTTCAGACTGGCTAAATGAGCATGTGAGGATGGGGGAAGAGCTGCTGGAGGATGGGGGAATAAACCATTTTATATTTAATTCACTGGCAGAAGGAACTAATGCAAGTTTAGTTAAGGATCACGTTGGGGGAAAATGAGTAATACAGCATATTAATTTAAGCAGATTAAAGAGCTGCATAAATAAATGAAGTCCTTTTTTGTTTTGGCAGTTTCGAAATACCAAACATCCATAAAAATATCCAAAAACCAACAACAAATATTTAATTTCTGGTTGAATTAAAACGTATGGTTTCAAAAATGTTGGCAATGCTTTTTGGTTTTAAAAATTTAAGCATAAGACATTTCATTTAGGGCCATTTTTTAATTTTTCTTTTATCCTAACCAAAAAAGTAATCCAAAATACAACAAACTTGCAAAAGGCTTTAGTCTGAAATCTTCATTTGGAGATTTTTCCAAATCTAAAATAAATTAATTTCCTGCCACCACATTGGATTCTTAGGTAAGTGCCTTTGTTTGGTTTTACTCTTGTTGGTATTTATTATAAAAGAAAACCACAATTATTTAATATTTAGTTGCTTATATATCAAGATTCTGCTTAGCTTGCAGATAGTTTCTTAAATGAAAAATTGTTCTTTTTGTTCATAATAGTTGCTAGTAATCTTACTCTCCCTGCCACAGCTGTATAAAACTGCTCAGTTCAGCACATTCAGTGGAGTTTAGCTGTCGTTAGTTAAGTTTCTAAAATGTTTCTGACACAGGTGTAAGTGTTTTATAGGTCTGTAATTGTCAGCAGAAGGAACAATAATTTTATATGGTATTTCTGAGCAGACAGACTTTCTGAGCAGTCACAAGGTATAATTTGAAAAGAGGTTACAGCAAGCTAGACTTTTTAAGCTATTCAAAAGTGTTTAGTACACTAAAGGCTTAGTGGTTAATTTTTAAGATGCTTAGTACAGAAAGCAATGCAAAACTGTTACTTGTGGAAAACATCATGCATTTCCTCTTCCAAAAAGAAGCCTTCCTCGGTCTGGCAACACCGCTGCTGTTTGTTGGTTAGTAATGTGAATTAGTTTTTGCTTTCACGTAGGCCATTTTGCAACATTTGACATGTGTTGGCACTTTTTCCTGTACACTGGATTACAGTTTTCCTTTAGCGATGTTACCACTTCCTCCATCCATTCTGGTAGCGCACAAACCRGAAGTAACCATGAGTCTTCTCTTAAAGGCGGGGACCTAAAGTCAGGGGCTGCCATGCGTGTTCCTGAGCGGCCTGGGCCGTGCGGAGGACGAGCGGGAGCAGCGGCGGGAGGCTCTGTGGCCATGAGCACAGGGGCAGTGTCGCGGAGGCTCCCCCAGGTTCCTCGGGGCACCCCTGCCTCTGCCTCCGGGGCCAGAAGAGCCCTCCTGGGTGGCGCAGGGACACGCGCCCGGCTTGGGGCAGACCTTTGCCCGAGTGCCCCCATGGGCAGCGAGCACCTGCGGCGCTGGTGAGAGCACCTGGCACGTTTGAAGCCAGGTGCCTGCTTTTTCAGGGGTCTCAGTTTTGGCACCTTGCTTTGGCAGCACTGCCAAACGGCTTCAGGCCGGCAGCCACTTCTGCGTGCGTTCATTTGCCGAACYTGTGGTTGGCATCTGCAGCAGCTCTGGAGGGAGAAGTGCTTTTAACTTCAGAGTTGCTGCTGCCTGTGTCTTTCGCCCTTCAGATCTAGATTTGGTCTGTTCTGAACTCRGCCGATACAGCATGCAGACGAGGCCAGCAGAGCTAGCATTCAAACTGGGCTGAAACTAGTGTACCTGTTGAGCACTCCTGCTCCCGTGACTGTAGAGAAGAGTTAAACAAGGAGATAAGTCTTTACTTACCGTCCTCCTCTCAGTGTAATTCTCCAGCCTTTTCTGTTTCACTGGAGAATCACAGAGACTTCCTTCTGCCACCCTCTGGTGCTGTGGGATTTGTGGTGGCCATGGTGTTACAGGAAGGCGCATTCCTTAGCTAAACAGAAAGTGCCAAGGATTTCATAAAGGAAGGAAAGCATTTCTTAAAAGGTATTTTAAATGTAGTTCTGGMCTGAATGCCCCTGACAGTCCAGTGAGTTGGGCCTTTCAGCACATACTTCTGGGCTTAACTCATTTTCCACTTCAGTTTTGCAGACCTCCTCAAAACCAACTTGATGGTTTAGAAGAGAAGATCATTTACTATTCTTTTCAAAAAGTCTGTTTTTGTTTAGCATTGTAATGAGCAATGGTTTCTTAGTTATCTGTTAAAAAAAAAAAAAAACTATGCATCATTCTAAATCTAACTCACTTTACAAATATATGTTCACATGGAGAAGACCTTACTTCACCTTGTAAATCAAAGCTGCACTCTGGAGAGAGATTTCATACCACTGGGCTCAGTATCATTTTTCTCAAGGTGACCTCAGTTGCTGAAGTATGAAGGTTGCATTTGATATGTCACTTACTATCTCTAAGTCAATAAAACGAACTAGTGTGTCTTTAGATCATCAGAGATCTGCTTATTACCAAAAGTTGTTTTAATCCTGATTTGTGTTGGAATTTAAAAGAATCCAAGCAGATTTCATTTGCCATCCGGAATAAGCATTTGGAGGGTGATGCTCTGCTGTGTGCGTGGAATGCCCCTAGATGAATTCTACTTTATTAGTTTATAGGCTTTCTTCTGAGCWCTTGGGATGAGATCATGAAAGTGCAAATGGCTGTTATCTTCAAAGGCCCTTTTATACTGACAAAATTCCACCTTACCAACTTGTATTAATAATCTGTTGCAATCCTAATTAGTTCACCTCAAGGTCAGTGTTTTGTGGTGGATAAAATGGCTGTAAACTCCAGAGAGTAATTTTTTTCTTATACTATTTTCATGTKGAAAAATGGGAGGGTAGCACTGAAAATATAAAAGAAGAGATTGATGGGGACTTTGTTTATCTGTAGGCTAAAGAAGTTTAATATGGTGTRATTAGTTCACATCATCAGGAGCAACCTTTAAGACACCTGAGGCCATGTTGTAGCCATTCCTTTATCACTGGGTCTCCTAGTAGACTGTAGCGACTTCCTCATTCAACTCTGCTCCTCTTATTTTGTGGTACTTATTTTCCAGTGGGAATAATTCATCTRAGGAATTTCAACCTCACATTTAACTGTCTTGAAACATAGACACAAAGCTAGGAAATTGTTTCACTGTGACATAGGCTCCCTATGGTAGAGTCCTGAGCAGTGGCTCAGGAGCTGSTCACCGTATCAGCAATGCCTTCCCAGGACTGGCAGGATCCGRCCTAGCCCAAAGGCATGGAGGTACTGTCCTGCAGAGGAAGGTGCGAGTAGGCTCATATCTGCAAATATTCCACGATGTGACTTCCAGGTCTTGGCCTAGGGGATATCTTGCCAAATCCTCTCATCTCTCTCTGCTCTATAAAAGAGAAACTTTGGATATGTAGAGAGGATGGGATTCATTTCACCTTATGAGTCTCCAGTGGACATAGTCATCTAGGATCTTTGTAATTGGGGAGAGAAATAGATGTTCACTAGATGTGATTCATCTGGCTTGTTTTAGGAGAAAACGACTTGCACCTCACAAGTGTCTGTTGTACCTGTTGGCAATAAATGAAGTCTGGACAATTAGCTAAGAGAGAGATAACTACACCGTAGGTCTCTCAGACAGGATAAATCCTCCTCCAAGAGTCACAACATCAGGAGACAACATTACATTTCATACACAATTGGCACCCTAGTTCTACGTCAGCATTTCCAGGGCATGATATGCCTGTCTAAGGTAGGCTGAAACCAGCTCTTTCAGGTGCCAGCAGCAGGGTAGTGAGACAGGCCAACTGACCTGCTTCTGAGCTGAGCATTGCACCTACCTGACCTCTGGGCTGCCTAAGGTAGACAGGATGTAAGCTAACTAGGACAAAGTGGATATGTCTCCCCCATGCTGTTGTGACAGGTGAACTTTCCCTCTCAGGGTGACATCAGGTAATTCACATGTGCTCTGAGTCAGTCAGACACTGAAATCTGTGCCGTAAGAGCTCTGCTGAACTAGAGCACTTGCTTGAAGCAAAGCTTTCTGCATGCTTCAGTTCTCCATCTGYTAAACTGACGATTGTAATAATGCCCTTTCTCACAGGGCAGTGTGGGGATCAAATAATTAACAGTTGGGAGGTGCTCGCATGCTGCTGTGGTTCAGGGAAARGCAAAGAGGAGAGGCAGTAGCCAGAGCTAGATGAGCTGATGGGAGAGGCTAGGGAGCAGAGAGTGGGTCAGGAATATAGAATGATAGTCAGTAAGGTTGGAAGGGACCTGCTTTTCAGTTGTYTGGTAAGGTTTGTCACCAGGATTGGGGCACCAGGTCAGAGAGGGCTGCCACAGGCCTCATGTTATCCCTCTGCAAACTCAGAGAGATGTGATTTCTAGGTGTGGATTTACCCAGCCACCTAGGGGAACGGTAACTCTTCCCATAGCTCCTATCCGCTAGTCCCTAAACAGGTCACTGCAAATCATACACCCTCCCAGCAGCAGCCCAGCAACCTGCTTTCTCCCTAGTGCCTATAAAGCCAAAGAGAAACTGTGGTGCCATGCAGCAAATAAGCGAGCATGTGCACTGTCACCCTTGCACCTTCCCACTCCTTCAGCCTGTGTAATGGGGCTCTCAGCATCACACGATCTCCCAGACTAGACACAGTGGGACGAAAGATGAAGAGTCTGCTCACCACTGGCACYCGGATGGTATCTGTCCCTGATTTCCTCACTGTTTCAGCTTGTGCTTTTGCAGTACGTTTAGAGATAGGGAAAAACACTGCCGCGGCACCGAGTCTGCCCAAATGTCTTTTACAGGGGAGSCAAAAGAGTGGAAGGTCAAGGTTGAATTCTTTTATTTTGTTCCTCGTTGATGTGGGGAGAGAGGGAAGAGGAGGACAGGGTGGTGGAATGGAGTCTCCCTCTTGAATAAATAACTGCTGCTCTCCAGGGTGAGTCATACCTCTGCAGACAAAGAACAATGCATCCTCGATTTGCAAAACTCAGCTTTCCAACTTCTGTGTGTCACTGGCACTGTGAGACTTTGCAGTTTGCCCATAATGCCATCACGTTCTTCAAAGCAACAGTGACGCCAGCCCAGAAGGAGTGTGCTTACTCAGGAGGAGAGATGGTTTATATTTCATTTGAGCGGCTTATGTACTAACCTGCTAGGACAGCACCTATGTTGATTGTGAAATCAGAGTTTTCACAGGTCAGGGTTTGGAGCTGTCTGTGCTTGGTGACTGTGGCACCAAGTTAGCAATGAGACTTGAGTAGCATTTTAGGGGACTTGCTGTCCCCAGCCAGTTACCATTGCTAAAATGTYTCATTTTGTTTCCTCACTGCACGTAGTGTACAGGCAGTTCTGTTAGTTTAGGCAGTTCACTAAAGCAGCCTTAAACTTGAAGGAATATACATTTCTCTCCCTCCTTCCCCTTCCTTCCATGCCCAAAATATACACAGCTAGAACAGGTGCTTTCCTCTGTTGCCTTTGGTRTCATTTCCAGGCATATTAATATCATTAGAGCACTTACTTTCTTGACRTGGACATGAAGAGAGTGAGAGAAACTCAAACAAACTATTAGGATGCATTMATTTGGTGTTCTCCCTTCCCTGCCATCTGTTTCTAAAGAAAAGCTAGCTGAAAATGTTCATATAAAACTTGCAGTCTTTCACTCCATTCAGAACTGGAGGATTGATACGCTCAAAGACGCTGACAGATTTGCACCATTTTCTTCCCCAAGACCCTTTCTAGTATAGTGGTTAAAAGCAATGAGTTAACTTACTAATAAGAGCCACACAGAAGACCAGTCAGGGGTAGATTATGCATAAAAAAAAACATAAAGGGGAGTGAACAGTAGAATTGGCACTTGGCATCTCAGCATCTAATCACACCACTCTTTGTGTTTTTTCATACTTTTTTTTTTTTCACTATGTGCTTATGCGTCTTYAGAGACTAGTACCTTCCTGTATGTCTACGCAGCACCTAGCATATTTTGGGAAGTTTTACATCAACATTAAGCACAGCTGCGAGAGCAAACAGCATTAACAACTTTTTTTTGAAAGGTTTCTGCTTGAGGCTCGTATTCTTCTCCTGTATTCTCGAGGGTCTGATGCCTCAGTTGTGCAGAAATTCTCTCATTCTTATATCCCACAGGAGATTTCATAGAGGCTTAAATGCCTCTAGATCTTCTCTAGCCTTTGTAATGCTCCACAAAACCATAGAAATATTGAAATAAAGTGAAAGCAAACGTTGAGGCTGGAGATCTCTGCCAAAGGTCTCTCCTCCAGAGAATAGCTTGGGGTTTGTTTGTTCTTTTCCCCTCCCCCTGTAACTTAAAAATTTCCAGATATGTGACATATCTGTCACTGCTGTGCTCAACCAAAATAAGTCCTGTCACCTGTTAGCAATCTAGAAGAGGCTTTTCAAGGCCACAGAGAGGAGTGAGGGCTCAGTCCCTTTATATTTCCAGTAGAAATTTCAAGGCTTTGAAAAGTTGTCCCTCGGGACAAATCAGCACTTGCACCCACCTCTGCGAAAGCTGCCTGTCTCCCAGCTGTTGCAYGGGGAGGTGGCTCCGTAGTGTGATAGCGGTTTGCCCAGCCTGGCGTGCGGAGGGAAACTACCCTGCAGGGTGACGGAGCCGCTGGTGGAATTTTACAGTTTGCTCTGTAATTTTCCAGCTCCTCGTGTTCCAGCGCTGAGAGGTATGAGAATACCAGCCTTGTGCAGCGGCGGCTGCTGCCGCTGCTGCCAGTGATGAACTTGTCCTTTGGAAAGTCCCCCTTATTCAGGCTACTGACTAATTCTTTCAGCTGCTGGGAGATGATGCACCTTTTCGTGGTGCTGCATTAGGCTGAGGATTTGCTGGGTTGGGAGGGAGGGAGGGAGGGAGATCAAGTCATTTTGGATGCACTGCTTCAGAGACAGACGAGGTCAGTCATGCAGGACCATGTTACTGCCCTGTGTCCTTCTCACACCTTCACCTGAAGCTTCGGGAGCTAGGGAGGAGTGAAAGCAAGCAAGTGGGAAGACGAGGCAGAAGAGAGAGACAGGCATGTGAACAGTGTTGGAAGAGAGGGAARGGGAGAGAAAGAACTAAGAAAAGTTTGCAGGCAGGCTGCATCTTTCTCCTGAGCACAAAACTACCCAAAGCATTGCTGTGCTCACAGGCCATTTCCCCTATTAAGCAAGATACCTCTCTGAATGAACAAGTCTGATCAAGACCATTCCTGCCTTATACTCAGAGGAAGGGAAAGTCACATGTAAGAACAGTTTCCCTTCAGAAAAATTAGCAAATCAGATTGGGGGGGGGAAGGAGGAACCAAATCCCAAAGTCAAAAAAAGCTTTCTGAACCAGTTAAAGCTCCTAGTCCTTTCTTATGTGCCTCTGTGTTTGACACCAACAAACTAATCCCAGCTTTCATTCACCCCATCTCTTGTGCCAGTTGCTGCCTTTAAAGTGCTTGCCAGGATGGTGGAGGAATTGCAAAGCTCGATGCTATGCGACTTTCAGGGTTTGTTGCGTATGACTGACAGAAATTTTTGCAACTTGAGAAAAATGTCTGGCAACAGCAGCAGCTATTTCACAATTCGTCTTCATCTCATTATGCCAAGGATGATGGGATTTTCACTGATACAGATAGTGGCTAATTAACTGCTTGGTACTAGGGGCTGACTCCCTTTTCTCTCTTGACTCTGGCTTTGTAAAATCACTTGGAGAACGTAGTGTGTCAAGATAATTGTATTTTCAACTAGGCAGGTATCATTTCTGAGGTGGAGGGAGGAGGAATGAGACGCAGCTTCCAGGCAGTACATTTGGAGCTGCAGTTCAGCTGGAAGAGCAAAGTGGAAACGTGGGCTGAGTCAAAGGGATACCTGCTCTGTCTCAGACCACGGCCGGCTCAGCCTCGATGCTGACTCGCACCACAACGCCCTGACTCACATCCTGCTGCTCCTTTCTGGAGCTTCCAGGAACATGCTGTATCATACTGAGATTTGGCTACACTGCGCCTCTTGGCTATGCTCAGGCAGCCGTGTCTGACCTGCAGTGACACATAGAGAGCTGTCTCTCGCTGAACTCTTGGGGCATAAATCAAAGATGTATGGGACCCAATCCAGCACAAGGCAGGCACATCCATGTAATCATTAAGCACACTTCCTTTGGTCTCACCCATGCAGTGGGACCTGCCATCTGATTTGAATTTGAAGCTTAAAGCTTTTAACATGGCTAAAAAGAAATATTTTGTGATTAGGAGAATTTCTTTTAGATAGCCAAATATGTATTATTATTATTTTATTTATTATATAGAAATGATAGGGTGATAGAAACATGCTGATTTATACCTGCTGAGTGCCTGCCAGCATTCGTTTAGTGTGTTTTCTTTTAGGGGGAGAGGGATTTAATATTTTAGGTCTCAAAGTGTGCRTCTCCTCTGAAAAAGAATCACGCAGAAAAGCATCCCAGGACTTCATGTTTATTACATCTCAGTGACTTCTGTGTCCTGTGTGCTCGGGATCGGTTTTGTAGACAAAAGGGTGTTCCGTGCAAGGCTCAGGAGATACACTGGTTTTCTGACTGATGGGTTTGTCCTCTCATCATGTGTTCTCTGCATGAAGAGAGTTCTCTTTTTGTGCCACTCCACTATCAGTAACAACTTTCGAAGCCAAAATAGGTCCTGTGTCACATAAGGATAACTCCATTGCCTGGCAGGTGTTTATTCRCCCTGCTTAGCCACGCTGCTTCTGCTGAGCAAGGGTGTTTTTTCCGGCTGGGTGCGTACACCTCTCCTATGCATCTGTACTCTGGGATACCCACTGAGGCCAGAACTGCTCATAAGATGCTACTTTTATGCAATTGCTATGCAGAGTAGAGCTGGATTTAAATGGCACTGGAGGCATCCGGCGTGGGAATGACTAATGGGTACTGCAGAGGTTGTATTAAGGGCTGCGACGGCTCTGGGCCARTTCCTGCGCGACACGGCATTTCAGCCGGCTCTCAGAGGCCGCCTTGCCGCTGTGCCCACGGCCACGGCAGCTGCGGCCGCGCAGTGCTGGGCCCTGGCAGGGCGCGGGGGTTGCGCCGGGCCGCCGAGCCAAGCGCGCTCGCTGCAGTAGGTACCAACGAGGAGGTTGTGCAAGGGCTCCACTGCCACCTACTGATAAAAAGCTGACAGCGACATCTCTAAACGAAAGGCACGATCTGCGGACGTCCACCTTCTTCAGGTTGTACTTTAATTTTTCCGCGGCGAAGACCAGTGGAAAAATGCTGACTGGGACCACAAGAAGTACCCTGAAAGGGGGAGACTGGCCGAGTCTCTAGGCGAAGCTTGTTTCATTAAACTGTTTAACATTATGCAACATTTGTACAGCTTAATTACAACTTTTTAAGACAAGCCGAACACAATCTTTTCATAGCAATAAAACATGATGAGGCATGAAAGATGGTTCGATACTTTTTGCTTAATAGCTTGTTAGGCATGAGGCTAGAGGCCGAGAGCTAGTGACTACACAACAAGGTGTGAATTATTGCACCATAATTCTCACCTTGGAGTGTTTTATTGCAATTAATAACTGTTTTCATGTTTTAAATATATTTTCTCACACTGTAAAAAGCAGAAATGGAAAGTACTTGCTAATGGGAGAAATACCAGGAGAACTGGGCACAGATCACCAACTGGAGCAACTTCCTTGGTTTTGTGCTATTTTGATCTCATTTAAAATGATTCTGGAATCCTGTTTGGCTATATAACAGCATGGGCCCAAAGCCCTGTTATTTCCCTTTGTTAAAGTAGCTCT
This sequence comes from Rhea americana, assembly GCF_003343005.1. Taxonomy (NCBI): domain Eukaryota; kingdom Metazoa; phylum Chordata; class Aves; order Rheiformes; family Rheidae; genus Rhea; species Rhea americana. The sequence continues at coordinate 82,470 of NW_028185373.1, forward strand.
CCCTGCAAATCTCTTCTTCAGAGATATTCTGAGTTGGGAAGCAACTCCCATTTATTTTCAGCATATTTTCACCAAATTCACTTCAGCCACACAAACTGAAACATTCAGTTCCCCATGCCAAGCTACTAACTTCTGAGAAATGTATTTCTTTATTTTGAAAGAAAGGAACAGAAGAGAAGAATGGATTTGGAAATAATTAGTTGCCTTTCTTGAATAGCCTAGTCCTATGGCAAATTTGAAACTGTTCCAATCTAATTCAGGGTAAATGGAAAGCTGAAGAAAACCAGGTATCACAGGCGTCTAATCCAGATCTTAGTGAAGCTGCTGGAAATGCAAACCTGCCCTATACTGCGAGCTGAGTTGGCCTCTTGGTACTAAAATGGTGCCGTAAAAATGCTACTTCAGTGATACATTTCTCCACTTGTTATTAAACATCACAACAAAGCGATGCTTTAGAGTCATTCCACACAACCTGCTTAAATATGTGTACAWAATATAATATGCTATACTAGCATCATAGAATAGACTTGTAAAGTAGTTAATCTCAAAAAGCCAGTCTTTGATACCTAATAGCAAATACAGGGATTGGGAAAACAGGTAACAGGAAACAAAATTGATTGGCAGTTAGAACTTTCACTTAAGAAAAACTTGATGTAATTATGAGATTAATAATGGGGCTCTCAGGCTGTCTGCCACTGTTTCAAATCCCCAAGAGGTCAGCAGTATTGTAAATGGGTAAGTGGTATAGTGGTATATAGTGGTAGTCTCTTTCTTGACATTAGTAGACATGTATTTCATCTATTATCCAGCTTCTAGTCAGGAAACAGCATAAAGCTAATTCTAGTAGCATGAAAGAGAAGAAGAGACCATATTTCAATTTTGTCTTCAGTTTTTAGTAAACCTGTGACAAGGTCCCACTTCCCTTTCTGCTGCTGCTGCTGCTGCTTCTCTTACTGCTTCTTACTTCTTCTTTTTACTGTTGTTCATATGTTTATGGCACCTGGGCTTGCTGTTTCTTACTTCTTCTTCTCCTTACGCTCATACGTTTACAGCACCTGGGGCTGTTTTATAGACCAGCATCTCGCACATGCTGGGCAAGGTACAGGACAAAAATATAGCCCCGGTCTTGAAGAAGTAGCAATGTAAGAAACAAGAGAAAAGTGATAGAGAGAGACACCCCATCAGGCAAGGAGAAAACAGCAGATACGTTCTCTCCTTTCAGTCCAAACAATAAAGCTGGGTGGCAGCACCTCCTTCACTTGCAGACCCCTCCAGAGAGGAAGACCTTTCCCCTCTTCTCTTCAGTGCTAAGGGCGGAGCACTTGAAAGTTGGTGGTGAAACTTTTACTGCCAAAGGGGTTCAGCTGCAAAACAAACACCCAGAATAAATATTGGTGAAGTGGCCAACTTCAGGATGCGCTCCATAACACTTCATTTGAAAAATCTTCTCTGCAACTGCAAAGCAGAGAAAAGAGGAACAAAAATGAGTTTCCTCCCACTCAATAAGGCAGAGAAGTAGAGCACCCAGGGTCCCAAAAAGCAGCTTGTTCCTCAGTGGCAGTGCTCCACACTGCCCCTGCAAGAGTCATGATAGCGAGAAGTCACTGGCTTCTTTGATGTCAGTCTTGGCAGAAGGCACCGAGGACTCAGTGGTGGAAAGACTAAAGTATGTAGTTTCCATCCCTGTCTCAGAGTGATCCAAATGCACATATTGGGCTTCTAGCATTCCCTGAACCTCAATCAATGGGATTATGTGCTGAAATGAGGGAGGCGATGATTTATCCCCATTTTAGAACTGTAACACGCACTGTCATACCATTACAAAGCTTACTCTGCCAAAGTCCATGTGGTATTTATCCTAATGCTACCCGTGGAGACTGTGTTCCCTCATCTGTTTCCCTGTCATCTGTAATAAACACTGACCATATAGTAACAATGAGGTGATTTTGTAATTCAGAATATGGTAGGCTTTGTGCCTATGCCTTTATGTTTGTTTGTACTAATGTCCATGGAATCCAATTGGATGTTGCTTTTAAAACAACATGAGTCAACTGAATTTATTTTTACGGAAGTCTGCCTGAGAAAAAAAATAAATATTAATAATATCTGAATTTGAATGTGTTGTTCAGAATGAAAAGCTTTAGAAGAATTAGGGTTTTGGGGGGAAATGACTTTAGTGCTCTTTTTTTAAAGGCTAGAACTTTTATATAAATCTTCCCTTCTAAACAGTTGCAGCAAACAAAATGTAAATCTCATCTCCATAAAGCACAACAAAATAATGATTTCCAGATGGCCTTTCTGATGGAAGATCAAAGCCCTTCATCTTAGACTTGGGAGATTTCCCTTCTATGCTGGTATCAGTTTTATCTGAATGCAGTTTGTCCAACATTTGCTTCTTTCAGAAAGACAATTATCTAGATGAAGCTGCAGGAAAATGCTCTTACTGTTGAGGAAAATAGTAATGATAGAAAAATGTTGTGGGCAGGTGAGAGGAGGGGAAAGAAGCTTTCTCATTTTGAGTTATAAGAAAACCAGACCTTTCTATACATTGAAAAATACCAGTTTCGTATGCAAATATTAAGTAAGCAAAACAGAGTTCTTTCTATATAGATGCAACTGGTTTGGATAAACTCCCTGCCGTGCATCTTTGATTCTAAACGTCAGCCAAGCTAGTCCTGAGGCTAGAAAATAATAGGTTAAGGTTTTGCCCCATTTAAGTAAATCTCTATGCATTTTGAGAATTTACTTCTAAGAGCCAGAAATTTCTACGGAAAGCCTGTGCATATGGGGTAACTACACTGTCGGCTTAGCATCTTCATAGGCTTTGTGTACAGGATTTTGTTTCTAAAGTTTGCCCGTTGATAGCAGGGTAGGTTATTCACCATTCTGAATTATATTCCTATATTTTATATGTAATTTATACAAAATACATATTCACTTCATTAAGCCAGGAATTTTCAAAAGATTAAGAGAGTCAAACTCCCAATCCTATTCATTCAATTGGGAAGCTACCTTCCTGAGGAGCCTAATTTTTCTTTCTCTCTGTCTCCCTTTCACATACAAACACACACATACACATGCACATGCTTCCATCTTCTTTTTCTGTACTTTCTGTACACGCACAGGAACACTCACAGTTCAGTATTTTTGTCTTCTTGGTGCCAGGCAAGACATGCCTTTGTGGCAAAAAGTGCAGTGAGCACACAGCCTGAAATACTAATGTGTATCAGCAATGAATAGTCTTTCACCTTGGAAAGCTTAATCTGCTTTTCCCTGACCACCATCAATGTGAAATATCAAAAAGCTTCACAAGAAAAATTCAACTGATGAAAACCCACAGAAGCACAAATAATATTTTAGAAAGCATTTCATCTGAAGGTCTCTTGATAAAGGGGATTATGGAACTGAAATTTGATTATGTTAGCATTTAAGTTTCTATTGCCACCATGTGGCCTGGTTCGTATATTTGATTGCAAAGTTTTGTCATTCAAAACAGTCTATAGGTCTCTTTTTCATTGCAGACACAAGGCAAGTACAGCCATCTCCACCATGGTCCTACGACCAGTCCTACCAGTACTTGGGCTCCATTGCAACGCCTTCAGTGCATCCTGCCACTCCAATATCCCCTGGGCGGGCTAGCAGTATGACATCCCTCACTGCAGAGCTTTCAAGCCGCCTATCAAGTAAGTTCTTTAAAATCAATCCTCTGCACTGGGTCTCACCAAAACCTCATGGACGATGATTGAAATGGCCTAGGATGCTGTCACAGCTTCTCTCCAATCACAGTGAAACCTATTCTGGGCCCTCCGTGGGCAGCCTTCTCAAATGGTTTACCTGGATTTGTGCAAAGAGTGAAGAATGTGGTTTGGGGCACAACATGTCATTGTCAAAAAAAAAAAGGCAAAAAGAAGCATTAGCCACTTTGAAGACATATGCAACTGTAAAAATAGTTGAGAGAGCTGGAGAGCTAGCCTATCTACCAAGAAAAGAATGACACAGATATTTCAGTTCTGTTTCCTTCCCTCACTCTAAATTCAGACTGGAGTATGAGTAGACACATTGAATGCAGGATGGCATTTTTCTGACATTTTAAGTGTTGCACTGTATTGTCATGTTATGTCTTCGCCAAATTGTACTGCAGAGCTTTACAAACCAGCATAAAAATATAGAGTAGAAGTGAAAGCTATCCCCTCAGTTTGCAGCATGAACAACTGACCATCTGCCGACTCTTAACACTCACATATTGAACCAACATGTGTGTGTTCAACAGTAGGAATTTTCTTACAGTCAGTGAGAGCCACATAATTCAAATTCACACACAGCTTTTTGAAAAATAACTCATTTGGGTGCACATATTGCTCTCATTTGAATACTCAGGGCTGCTTCTGAGATCAAAGAGAATCACTTGAATGTGCTCCAGTCTGTCCTATTGTTGTCAAATAGAATCGGCTTTGAAAAAGTCACGTGGAGGATGCCCACCAAAAGTAAGTTATTTGTTAGGTCTGGATGCCAGTTATATCTTAGACCTATCTGAAAGAGCAGGAAACCTTTCTGTAGAAAATTTTTGTTTTAAAAGTCTGAAAAATCATCTTTTTTTGTTGAGAGACTGAATTTCTTAGAAATGAAAAAGGTCCCCTTTTACTTTTTCTCCAGTGTTTCCCTCCTCTTGCACTCCTTTCCACTGGCAAAATGCAGAAATGGAGGCAACCAAGAAGGAAAAAAAAAATCTTCGTCCTCGCAACCAGAAAATTTCAAGTAAAACAAATTATTTCATCAAGGTTTTTATTTAGAAAAGTAATTTTGATCATAGAATTGGTTATGAGCTATTTTGATTTTCAAACAGAATACGGGAGTGCATGATGCGCGCGCGCGCGTGCACATGTGTGTGTGTGTGTAGGAGGGGAACAGGTGAATTCCGACTGAATGGAGACATTATTCAAACTTTATCTTTACCAGTGCTGTACACTGAGGTGGAAGTCTTTATCCTTTCCCTTCCACACAAACTGAGCACTGATCACTGACAGGAAAAATTTCTTTCAGTCCCACTGAAACTAAAAATACATCGCACATCCCAAATTCACTTTATTCACACCATGATGAGAGCCTGAACACTGACCTCATTGCTCTGCACAGGTGTTTTACTGTTATTGTCAGATCTTTGCGTTACTGCAGTGCCCGAATGTCCTTACTGTGGATCGGGACCCTTACTGTGCTGCATGTGGTACAAACCCCACGGTGGCCCCTGCCCCCAGGAGCGCGCAGTCTAACGGAAGATAGACACATACACGTAGGGTAACTGCACGYGGTGTTCGTTCTGTGGCATGTGGTGAGCATGGCAGCAGAGCAGCAGCACTGCAGCACCTCGGAGGACCTGGGGCACGTTCCTTCTCCATTTGCCCCGGTCAAAGTGATTTCCCTTGGGCTGGCATGGTTTCTCCACGAATCTTGAAGGAACTGAGAAAAGCTTCTTTTACATGTCAGTGTAATTCTTTTCCTGTATGAATTCTGTGCATGGAGGCTCATTGCTACACATTTTGAAGTGTTTTTTATAAGGCTYCTGAAATATTACTTCTATTTTAAATGTCATTCAATATTGCAATACTTTTTCCCCARTTCTGTTACTACCACACACACGTTGTCCAAGGCATTTTCCCCTATCAAAGTAAACACCAAGTTTGAAGTTTGTAGGCCCTACTATCTGAAGATACAGGGCTTCAAAAGAAAAAGCAAGGATAAGGGACATCTTTGAAACACCTTCATATTAAGTTTCATTATGCTGCTTTTTGTCAAACTGAGTGGAAGAAATTCTCATCTGATAAGTGGTGCATCTAGGCAACTCCAGTAAGTTTGGTTTCTTTCTCAGGAAGGAGGTGTGGAAGGATCATTTGAAGTCTGGCAAAGATGGCACTTCAACCTTAGCTACTCTGAAGCTCCTGCCATTCCAAAAAAAGAGAGAGAGAGAAATTCAAAATGAAAATGTACAGCATGTGTCAGAGCTTCTCTATGAAATATATAGAAATTCATCAAAATGTGTTCTGGCTGTGTGGCTGATGAGCTTTCAGGACCTGGCACTGCAGTTTGTCTGCTCTAGCTTTAAATCTGATCGGAGCCAAAAGCTTTGTTTTCTCTCTGCTTCTTCTCATGAGTATTTCCTTTAGCGTACGGCTCCTCTTCTGCAGACTCCACGCCTTGTCTGACAGGAGAAGTTGTCTTCTGGAAAGATTTTTTCTTAATAATTATTGTTGTTATTTTAATCATGCATGGCTGCCAAATCTAGGGACTGACACCTTCCATTAATCTGAGTCATGATGAACATCTTTTCTAAGAGGCCATTAGCTGCTCTGCTTGTTTAATCCCCACACACCAGGGAAGGAARTGGTGGAACTGGGTGTACTTTTACTGGTGTCAAACAAAGGGAAACAGAATTTGACTATCCAGGTTTCCAGTAAAAATGAAAAAAGAAAAAGCCTCTCCCCAAATATATCATTCTGCTTTAGAAATGTATTGCCATTGTTGTGATTTTTTTACACAGTAATTAGAGCAAACATTTTCAGAAGTTTGTAATGATTATGTAGACATTATATGAAGACTCAGATTTGTAGACTTTAAGTAAACCTGATTAATCTTGACTTTGGTAGTGTTGAGAGTCAACATTAGTATTCTTAAGTACTAACAGTTGGGCTAACTTGTGTGTGTAAACCTAGTACCTATGTTAGTATACCTAAAGGGCAAATTAAATTAGTTGCAAGGAGAGACTTTGCAGAACCGGCACAGTTTATATTTAAGCCCCATCACTGTTACCGGTGAGGCACATGATTCAGAGCAAGGAACTTGAGATCTTTGTCAGTGTTTCACCACCCAGTCCCTAAGCATGAGGACACACTGAAAGTGTAAATACTTATATGTGCTGTAAGGTCTGGAAGAGCAAACACATACACATACAAAATAGGGTGAGAGCTTGGCACTCCTTTTTAATTGCCATTTTACTGAAATGAATCCAAAACATCCAGATCTACAAGTGTTGCAGTGACTTTATTAGAGATCAGGTATGGTTCACTGTGGAAGAATTTGGTTGTTTATCATCTTGAAAAGGTGAAATTCTGTTCTGACAGTTTAACATTTTCTCTGTTTTCCTTCTCTACAATCCAGGTGCTTCAGACTTGACTGCATTCAGTGACCCCAGGGTAGGAATTGATCGCTCGTTCTCCACGCTTCCCTCAATTTCTGATCCTCGGATGCACTACCCAGGAGCATTCACCTACACTCCAACGCCAGTCAGTTCAGGGATAGGAATCGGCATGTCTGCCATGTCCACAGCCACAAGATACCACACTTATCTCCCACCTCCATATCCTGGTTCATCTCAGGCCCAGGGCAGCCCTTTCCAGACCAGCTCGCCTTCTTACCACCTCTATTATGGGACCTCTGCCGGGTCGTATCAGTTCTCCATGATCTCTGGGGGAGATCGGTCCCCGCCACGTATCCACCCGCCTTGCACCAATGCGTCCACGGGATCGACTCTCCTCAACCCTAATCTTCCAAACCAAAGCGATGTGGTTGAGGCAGAAGGGAGCCACAGCAACTCCCCTACTAACATGGGAACCACAGCAAGGCTAGAGGAAGCAGTATGGCGACCATATTGAATGAATTTTAAGAAGTTATGGGCCAGGACCAATGTGCTTTCTATTTATCAATGCCCATAGGTATCYCATAAACACCTGTCTTGTTTGTGGGACCTGTCATGTTTATACATCACTTTCAGAAGAAAACTATCCAGAAGTCAGGGCTTCCAGGAATGATGCACGTATTAGCCAGTCAGCTGTGTGATCGGTGAAGTAACGTCATTCCCACAAAGTATCCCTCGCAGAGGGCTGAACTTCTGGAAAGGAGGACATTGAAGTTGGTGGTCTATAGGGAGTAAGGATGGGTAGAGAGATACCCAGTGTTCAGGCCTATGGCTTCCAAACGTCCCTGGGTTTGAAGGTCTCCACAGCCCTAAAGAGAGTTTCAGTTCATTTCTATTTTTAAGATGTAAAACCTAACAAAATCTTAGTGAGTTTACTGCATCTTATGGACATATAACTGTAAGGAAGTATAGGAAGATTCTCAGAGGGAAACTGTGAATGCTTCTGTTTTAGCAATGCTGTGAATGAGAGGTTTTATATGTTGGACTTTATTCTTTCTTTTTTTTTTTTTTTAACCATGTCGTGTATTCCAAAGAGTACGGAATTTTTTTATTGTTTTTTTTTTGGGGGGGGTGGTTAGGATGCAACTCATCCTGCTTTGCATCTAAGTTGTTTTTTATTTCTCTTGGCACCTTATAAATTGCAAAAAAAAAAAAAAAAAGATTTAACTTTTTTTTTAAATCATGCTTGCTTCTTTCTTGCTTTGTCAACTGAAAGAATCAGCCCCTTTTCAGTGAGGTAATTTAACTTTTTCTCTTGGACTTTTTTTTAATGCAACGGCTACAGCCTTGGGTCATTTTCAACTACTGTACTACTTTGATAAGTTCCTTGATATTTATGCTTGATATTTAGACTTTTCTTATTTGTTGATACTATTATTATTTAAATATGCCTATATTAAAAAAAGATCATCAAATGCCTTTTTTGGTAGCAGCCAAAGTTAAATTTATCACATTGAAAAAGGCTGGAATAACGATGGGTAAAGTGACCACCCAGGTACCTACAAATATTGTTTACAGTTATCTCCCTTTCATTTTACTTAGCTAACTCAGCTCAGATCCTCAAAGGTATTTAGGTGCCCAGCTCTCACTGAAATGATTTGGGCACCAAAATCTCTCTGAATTTCTGTGTCTTCGCATCCAGTGCAGTCATCTCTCCCCATTCCTTACCCACTTTCCTTCAACACCGGTGGTGACCCTCAGGATTAGTAATAAGGTTAGACATAGTTCATAAAGGAGACTGAATATTCCTTTAGCTAGATAAAAATAAATCTTTGTAAGGCCCCATTCTGGTGCTGAGCTTACCTGGGGTTCCTTAAAACTCTGGTGAGGCTTCATATCCTTTCAAAGGCAAAACCCACACACAGTTAGTATGGCCAGGGTGACATCTTGATTCTGATGGAATCAGTGTGAGATTTGCTTCTGGCTTCACAGAGCCAAGATTTCTGTGCAGTACAAAAGCCACATTCCAGCATACTGGAAAACAGATTAATATTTCATGCATCACAAAATAAACAGAACTGAACAGGGTTGTCAAACTCATCTGGAAAGCAGGCTAGCAGAGAAGTGGCCTTAACTGTTCCACAGTCACCACATTCTGAGGGAAGAGGAAGGGTATTTAAAACTGGTGCACAAAATTTTCTATCCTGTAGGAAATACGCAGTACTTATACTAACAGAATGTTAATACAGAGTCGTCATTGTTGCCCATCGTTACAGCACAAACATATCAGATGTCACTGTAAAGTTTATGGCACTATTTTATTTGAGGGTTTGGTCTGAATGCAGTTGTTGTACTACTCATTAATTACAAACTGCTGATGTTGACACGTGTGCGTTCCAAATGATCTGATTGTTATTTAATGTACCTCTTAAATGAGTGAAACAATTGCAGGTCAACTCAGAGAGTATTTGAAAGCAGGACTTCAGATCAGTGTTTGATGTTAAAAAAAAAATTAAAAGGATTCAAATTAAAAAGATCTTTGGCTGCAGGCAGCAAAACAGCTGGACTTATTTAAAACCATTTGTTTTTCAAGTTTTCTTTTTTTATATGATTTTGCTTCTTTGTTTAAGTCAGATGCAGTAGCACTTTGGTATGGAAAAGTTACAAATTGAAGAATCTTACATTGTCAATAAGGTCATTTTTGTGCAGAAAATAGGGAGTGTTTCAAGAGATCTCAGCAAAAAATCAAAATGGTTCTGTTAAAATACATACATTGAATCATAGAATCATAGAATCAGTAAGGTTGGAAGGGACCTCTGGAGATCATCTACTCCAACCTCCCTGCTCAGCAGGGTCACCTATGGCCTTGTGTTTTTAATTTAGCATAGTATTATTTATCCTTTTGGGGAGCGTGCTCTGAACAAAAAGGCAGAAAGCATCAAAGATTATATTAGAACAGTTAAAAGTATATTTTGGAAATATGGAGACCTTGATGAGTATGGAAATATGGAGAYCCTACCTGTTTTGATGTTTTACCTAGCTGGTATCTTACCTCTTCAGTAGCCTAAAAAAATCCTTCATCACTAAACAGTAGCTCTGTTGCAGAACCTTAATACTGTCACTGTGCAATTAAAATCATCATTTACCACACCTTTCACACCTATGTTATGACTGGACCACCCAAGTGCATAGTATTGTGAGCATGAACCCAAAAGTAAGGRAGAGAAGAGGCTCTAGCTGCCCCCCTGCAGTAGACATGGCTGCCGGTAGCTGGGTGACTTTGGCCTAGTCGGAGAAGTGAAGTTAATATGGTTCATACACTCTCAAGTCTGTCTGTTACCACAGCCGTGACTGATTTCTACGAAAGCCCTTTGTTCATTTAAGCCCATAGTATTGTACTATCCACTTTTGAAACTAAAACTGCAGTGATTCACAAGAACGGAGAAATGGCATCCCTCAGCCCAGAGATTATGCATAATATTCAASATTTTTTATGTCTACTCATGTACTCCTTCACACTTGCCTTAAAGCTGAGGTTTAATTTTGTACTCCCTGTGTGAACTGTATCAGAAATTGCAGAATTGGTCCCCACAATTACCTCATGTCTTTACTGACATGTAACAAAAACCTGAGATTTTTGAGTGTCTCGTTTATCATAATTGCTAGCAAATAATTTTTTGAGGCTAACTTCTCAGTGTATGTCAAGCACAGGAGACCAAAGCAGCATCCTCTTTACAGAGGAAAATCTAAAGTTTAATATCCCTTGCAATTAGTCTGTTTAATCACGGTGGGTTACAGTGTGTTCACACAAGCGTTTACGAGAAACCACAGTTTGYGCAAACCTATACTTTTGAAGCCATCCCTTGGCCCACTAAGAGCAGCAAAGCTCTCYGAGGCTGTAAAAATGCTTTTATATCATTCCTCTCATTTCCAAAAACACTTAGCCAGTAGAAAGAGGACATTTGGATGAAACATTTTCCCTGTGGACACATCTCCAAATTATAGTGTGCATATATATATTTCTATAATGTGTGTATATATATATACACACACACACACATATACATACATATACATATATATATATATACACACACATATTTACATATATATACAGTTTTATCATTCTAGTTGCTGAATGGAATCAAAAAAATACTCTTGTGTTTCTCTTTACAAGTTGTATTCAGCAGAGTGCCTTGGAGTCCCTCCCCTCCCAAAAYAGAGTTAATCACAGCCCTTACTGTCAGCTTGTGTGTTCCTTTTACAAGACACAATTTGTTGTCCAGGCGCAGCCTTATCGATCAATTATTACAACTATAGAGAGCCCAGTTCTCATTTGCTCTAARGCCCATTACTTTGCTCTTAAACTACATTTATGCTCACTTCAAGAGTTCCTGTTACACATCTAGAGCAATGTAAAGGAGCTTTAGTGTAATGGGGAGCCAAATCCAGAGTGCATCACTGCTTCTAAGCATTTTATTTGGAGAATTATGCCAAATTATCATCTGGAAAAGAGAAAAACGGTTTCCTCCAAATGGCCCACAATCTTTGTCAGAGTGTTCCGAATTGCTTGCACTCTTGAAACATTCATTACTGCTTTCTGGATGACCTTTTCCATTGGGTTATTTGAAGATTCAGGATAAGTGGATCATTTTCTGTTTGAGCAAAACACTTTCCTGTTTTCCTGCATCATAACATTCTAGTATTTTGTTAACCTTGCTTGGTCAGTACCAATCACTTGGCATTTTTTCTCCTTGTCCTTAAAGGGTTGCATCAACAGAGTTACTTGTATTTATGTATGTAAATAGATTTCAAAAGCTTCATAGCAAAATATTGTTAGTGCTTGTAATTACTCTGCATTTTTTTCATTTTTCTGTGTTTTTAATGAACTTACCTTTTTGTTTGCTTAAATACTGTAGTCAGACTTATTTCTTTCCAAATTAGTTATTTTAGGCTTCAAGATTAACTACATTTTATTCACTTTTGTAAACAGTTATAGCATGGTCTCTATTCAACACTCTTCACTTTTTTGTGGTAGGGGAGAAATGAATGTGCAAAAAATCTGTGAGTTATTTGTGGTATTCTGGATGTGATAGTTACATCTTTCTTCCAAACAAAAACTAAACTTTCAGTCTGAGATGGCAGTATGGCAAGTCTGAGAGGAGAACACAGTGGGAAACACACTCCTATCAGAACAGCATCAAAGTGTATTTGTTCAGCATTTACTGGATATGTTTACAAAACAGATGCTGCAACATACTGGAACAGTCACATTTTCCTTTGACACTGTCATGCTGAACATTTCCAGAAGGGGAAACTATCAAGTTCTGGAGATTTGCTTTTTTCATTTTGGTTACAGGGGATTTTTCTTTGGGGGGGGATGGGAGGGGAAGCCTGCTGTTTTCTGGAACCAAATAGGAAAAATAAAAATAGAGTACATTTTTCCCCCACTACAGGAAGTCTCTAGATACCACATCAGAGTAGATTCTTGCTGTACATAGTGATGGCTGTGTCCAGCACCACGGGAGAATTCATTACAACTAGCACGCAGAGCAGCTGGACTGCTGCGTTAGTTCTAATGAAGACTTTCTTTCTTTCTTTGTACCACAGTTTCCTCTGTAAATTCAATATCATAATTAGTGTGAATGACAAATAAAATGTTTGACAAGTATGCAGATTGGCCTGGTGCGTTCTTTCATCAGGGAGAAAATAACTTTGTCAGAGAAAAAGTAACAATCAGAAAAAGGATATTGACAGTATATAATCACCGCATCAGAAATAGGTTTCCATATATTTTATTAGATTTTTTTCTTTTTTTTACCATAAAATATCATTCTTCTTCTGTGGAGTACCTGGCAAAAGGCCTTCTATCCAACAGGACTATCAAAATAGGAGTGAAACGGGACGTTGCTTGTACATAGGCCTAGAAATTGAATTATATCTCTGGCTTCTTGATTAAATCTGAATATTCTAAGATTGTCTATAGCTCTCATTTTTCTCCCTTAATCTTTTTTTTCCATTCAGGTTGCATCCTGTTTGATATTGATGAGTTGAATCTTATTTCAGAAGCATTAAAACAGATAGTTTGGGTTATTTATGAGAGGCATTGGTGGTTTTTAACTAAATAATGAAATAGTAGTATTAATGAAACATTAATAATAGGGGAACCAGGCTGTCAAAATCAGGAAAAAAAAATAGTTAATTGAAAGGTCAATCTGAAAGTCTCACTATCTATGCATACATACATACACATACATATACACACATATATACACACACATCTATACATTTTCTAATATTAGCCCTACACAATATATTGCATTATATTAAAAAAGGTTTCAGCGGTATCCTTCTATAAAATATAAAGATTTACTTTCATCTGCCACGTTCAGTGAGAACAAGCTACAAAACAAACTGTTATAATTCTGACAACTTGCCAGATAGCACTCCATCTCTCCAATGATGATTCATATGATCATTTTAAGATTAGGGTCAGAAGACTTAGAGAAAAGAGTTACTGAACTCCAGAYACTAAAATTTCTAACCTTTGTGAATTAACTCTCTATATCATGCTATGGTCAGAATCATGCAACTCTAACACACACTTCTGACATGGTTAATGGTAACCCTGCTCCATATGCCCATATGACTTTTTTTTTCGGCACAATTCCATGTTATCCTAACAATATTGCAGTTAATTTTTGCAAAGGTTTACCACACATATTCTCCTCTTTATCCTATGAAACCCAAGAGGACTTGTCCAGAGGTAGATGATTGAGCCCATACTCATTTTGTTTCTCCTTTAACACAAGGGGGAGAGAAGCTACAAATAGTCAAAACGAAAACAAAACAAAAATAATAGTACCCAAGGGCATCTCAGCAGACATATTTGCAGCTAGTTTTTTAACACCATAGACGGGACACACTAGAAGAATTCTCATTTTGAGTAGGTGGCAAGGCGTAGGAAGGCAATGGCCATTTTGGCCTGATGCACCTACCACACTGCTGCTGAGACTCCACCTCCTTCTGAGAAAGGTGGTGCCCACTTGACAGCAGCAGTTTGGGCAGCTCTGAATGCCAGCTGGCCTGAGGAGGGGCCAACCAAGCCCCAAGCCTTCCACAGGGCTGTGTCATTGCATCCACATGGGGAGCATCTCCTCTCCTGCCCACTCACGCTCCCTCAGGGTCCCCCCTCCGCCTTCCTCCCTGCTGAGGGGAGCTGGCAAAGTGGGCAGAAGGGTGAGCAGAACGCGTGCCAGGAGCAAGCAACGTGCAGGCCGAGCAGCCCCCTGYGTGGCTTCTCCACTGCTTTTGGCARTTGAGAAAGGCCAGMRCAGCCCRGTATCTCTGGCTGTTTGAGGGGGAGGAAGAGGGAAAGGGCAAAAATGTTGAGGAGGCAAAGGCTGGAGGCTGATTTTTGCGAGAGAAAGGGCTGGCAAGGGAGCATGCAAAAGGCTGTTGACTTCTTGTTATGCCTCATACCGACTGACGGCCTTAATGGCCTTTAATTAAAAGGCCGTTGTCATGGGTGCTCTCCCACGCTGCTTTGTTTGACTTGTGCAATGAGGAAGCATCCTTAAGTCAGGCTCCAGAGCAAAGCAGCTTATTAAATACTATCAGCCTGCAAGSCACTGTACAGCTCAATACAGGTGTCCTAGAAAGACAACACAGGTAGGTAACCTCTGGTTCATGTGGTTTTTTTCTCTCATTTCAGTGGCTTGTTTCACAAGACAGCAGACTTGGATTAGTAGTGCAGTTTGCTGTGCCCAGAAGTTATATTCCATTTTCTGAGCAGGCATGGAAATGCTCGTTACTGATTTAACATGTGTGGTCACTGACTACAAATTATGCATTATCTGCTCTAGGACAGATCTTATTCACAGTATTTACAGCTGTAAATTAACTGTAAAAATTATCCTATCACCACTGCAACTACTATGATACTGGAAGACCTTGTAATGACACTGTGGTTTCCAGACATGACTAAAATATGACTCAGTCCAGCACTGTAAATGGGCCAAAAATACAGTTCAAACGTAGCCCCATATCTTTTTACAACACTGGGCTTTACAGCTCTATAAGATGATTTGGGAACATGTCTCAACTATTACTTTAGGCACTCCCTTCTTTTTTTCACTGTTTAACTATGCTGAGGGCTCACATTAACTCTGCCACTGGGATGCCCTGTGGAGCAGAACTTCTAACGTAGGCAGGATCTCAGGGAAAGAATGTCCGAATTACAGCTCATCTCAGCTCCTGCCTGCTGGGGGAGGGAGGCACGGTGTAGATAAAAGCATGTTTAACCCTGAGGAGAAGGAAAATAAAAGCTCAGAACCTGCAGGTCTTCACTGGAATGTCTAGCTACTGAATTAGGAAGCTTGTTTTCTGGTTTTAAGTTACAGGGACACCTAGAAGTCTCCCAGACTGGATTAGTCAGCACGAGTCACTGTCTGGGAATTGTTTGGGTTTGCAAGAGGAGGATAAAACAATTTAGAAAGAAAATCTAATACACAGATTCAAAACATAGCCTGCTTTCAGAGGAGGGAGGGGGTTAGCTTTCATTTGTTGGTTCCTAAGGATAGGAAACTTGTTACAGGAGAGAGAACCTGTTCCCTGCTGATGCAGAATTGTTTCCTGTAGCATGTAAAAAATGCCTCTGGCTGCTTCAGTCTCAAATGCCCCAAAAGCAGGAACATCTGTAGGTTTTCTGTGGAAGCGTAGTCTGCAGTCTTACCATTATCTGCTACATACTGCATTCTGCTGCTGTGCTTGACATGTTTGGTAAGCCCAGAAGAGTGTCCCTGTTCAAGGGAGCCTGCAGTGCAGTTCCTGAGGAGCTCTCCCATGGCTGTGTGTGCTTATGTGGCCACCAGGTTTATTGGTGCTGGCTGCATTGTCCCATTCCCCTGATCTTCTCAAACCAGAATCCTGGAGCCCCAAGACCACCCAGTCTCCTGGTTCAAGCTGAGGCTCCAATAGCTCTACCAGGATGCAGGAGCAGGCAGCTTGGCCCTAGCAGCTCAGCAGTGCATGCCTGAGGGTCACTAAAACCCATGCCACAGAGACCAGTCACAGGTATTCCAGCATCCGCTAACACCAACAGCCTCTTGGCTTTTTTAGATGGCCTTCCTCAAAGGAGCCCAGTGGTCACACTGCACTGTGTTACGGCATCAGGTGAGCATCACATGCACATGGCCATAGAATTCCTTCCAACTGGGCTGAAGATCAGCTAATTTTTACTGAGACAGCAAAATCCCTATGTCAAGCCCCTGTAGTCTACGACAAACTTCACCCTCCCTCTCCTAAATGTTTATGATAAAGAACTAGATGATCTCCAGAGGTCCCTTCCAACCTCACTGATTCTATGAACTGTTCTGAAATAAGACAATACAAATTATTTTATGTTTCTCTTTCCCTTTGTAAATTGTAGCAAAATTCTGGAGGTGGGGGGAAGGTGTTATTAAGCAATTATCTTGCCCACTTTCTTCTATACTGCTCTCACGTCTTCCACATGCGTCTCATATTTCTCCTGCCTCCTGCAGAACTCAGAGCCCAATGACTTCAGGTCAATGTATCTTTGGGAGATGTATGATCACAGCCAGTCAAATGCCAGTAGGTCCATCCCATGGGTATTATGATTTTGAGCCTGGAAAAGGGCCATGAGAAGTAACATTTTCAAAACTTTCTGTACACAGCAAAAATCTGGCTACATGGGTCTGAAATAATGTTCAATCACATCCTTTTGAAAATACTGAAATCAAAATGATCTGGGTTGCCAAAGATCAGGGCCTGCCAGCTTAGCTGGAAATCCTGGGACTTCCAAGCTCATTCTGTGCGAACCAGGCAGGGCTGCTGCTCAGAAGCTATTGTGATATCCCTGGAGGGAGTCAGCTTGTTCCATCAAGAGCACAGTTTATCAGAAATCTTTCCAACCAACTCCAGGTATGAATAACAAAAGCAAGCTCTTCCTAGACAGGCATTCTGGCTATCATTCAGGGCTGTGAGGACTATGGCTGCAATCCTATAGGCTCACTTGAATGACCTTGCAGACTTGAGTCCTAACGTGTTAAGGTAGCAGAGATTTTGGCTTGTATTCTTCTCTCATTCCAAATTTGATCCCTTTGAAATTAGTAAGACTGCTCCATAATGACCTATATCTCTTATCCTTCCTGGGTCTTTATGTATATCACCTTTTGGAAAATATTTGTGTCCCTCCCCAGTGCCATGTAGCCAAGCTTGACATTTCCTGATTTTTAGAATCACATTAATTCTCCTTCAGACATCATATTTTTGGGTTGCACTTCGCTGAGTTCTCCTGAGAATAAAGTTAATAAATAGGCAGTGACTTGTGAATCTGTTGGCAAAGCAGAAGTGCATTTGACCTAGCAGAACGTAAGAGAAATTAAGGTTGGCAGGCCCTGTTTTTAATGAGTATCCTACAGTTGAACTGGTATTTGGTTTCAATCCATCTCTGCAAGGTCTTCTTTCCTGCCCCTAGAACAAAGATTTGTCAGTGTTCTTCTTCACCCTTAAGAGGTAGCTTTTTCTCACTTGTGTTTGCTTGCCCTACTTCCTCAAATTAAGGCCCAGATCGTCAGTCCATAGCTAGGAACCCAAAAGGATGGGAGATGGCGAAGGAATGAAAAAGAAGAAAAATATAGAAGAATATCATGAAACATTATTTAAAAGATGCA
Source organism: Rhea americana (assembly GCF_003343005.1). Lineage (NCBI taxonomy): Eukaryota > Metazoa > Chordata > Aves > Rheiformes > Rheidae > Rhea > Rhea americana. Next base: position 100,290 of record NW_028185373.1, read on the forward strand.
ATTACAGGTGCACAGCTACTTTAAAAAACATGTTTGTTTTCCATCCGTACCTCAAGCACTGGTCTTTTGGGCAATCTTTGTTGTTATGTCTCCTCTGGTCCATTGCAAGTGAGCTACATTGCTCGTCTCACAGGCACTGACTATTCTATGACTCTTCAATGCCTGCTTATCAGATTTTAATGCCTTAAGATGCATCATTTGTCCAGATCTTGCTGTACCTTCTATACAATTAAATCAAATGGTCAAGCCATTTCCAAGCCTCTGTTCAGCTAACGTGGTTGCATTAAAGATGAAAAAAGGAGTTACTCATTGTTAAGATTCTCTACCTCAGAGTGGTGAATTTTGCCACTCTTCAATTCAACGAAGAGTGCACTGAGACAAGGGAGGATGGAAGACAGACAGGCCATCAGTGACTTCCATGAGGGATATTTTTGTATCCTGTCTGCAACAGTATCAGCCAACATATTGAGGTTTGCCTCCCACAGGAGCCTTGGAGGTTTCAGTAACACAGCTGTGCATGAGGGAAAGTGAGTTGTGTTTGGTTTGTCTTGAGAGGAGGGGGATATGTCAAATTTATTCCAGATCTTTAAATAAGCAAAATTCTGTTTCCTGTCTCCTATCCTTCCCACTTGTACTTTGTAACTAAGAAAGAGAAAACAGTTCTTTAAAAAAAAAAGAAAAAGGATCTGAGAGCTGATAAAAAGAAGTATTTTCACGGTACTTTAATTTGTCTGTTAAAGAGGTGTCAAGAAAAGACTGTTACCCAAAGACTGGTTCCTCCTTCCAGTGAAGGAAGCTGTAAATAGCTGGAAAAAAGGGAAAACTTCTGAAACTTCATTTCTATCCCTGATAAAATAAACAAATCATCATATGTTAGAGCAAAACCATCCTAGGAACTAGATTCTCCTCTGTAAAGTTAATGGAAATAGATACTGCAAGGAGAATAACCTCAACTTCTTACAGTGAGTGCACTGCACTTTTCAAAATCAAATTCCTAAAGTGTCTCTTTTCTCCTTTGCACCACAGCTCAGGCACTGCTTAGCTTCATGATCTAGAGCTCTCAGTTGTTGCTAAGACCTATCATTAGAAACTAAGACAACTCCCATTAGATCCTTACCTCCTTGCCAGTTGTTACAATGCTCTATTAAATACAGCTATTCCTTTACTTTCACCCCTTTTCTGTCCTTTGAAACTGGTCTCCCTCTGCTTCTCCAGCTCAGTCGTGCTCTTCCATCACTTCTGGCTTGTCCTTCCCTCTGCTGTCTCATCAAATGGGTCTCTTCTTCATAYGAGTGCACATGCCTTATATACACTTGACAGCATGATTAGAGGCTAAACTCCCACTGCTACAGTAAGGGGTGGCCCTGTCACAGCTGCTATTCCAAATCTTAGGCTTATGCTTGCCAAGTGACATAGCTTGGCACAGTGATACGACTAAGGATTTGTCCCTGGCTTTTCCACTTGCTATGGCTGATGCAAGATCTCTTCCTTCCTATGCCTCAGTTTTCCCACCTATAAACGGGTAGTGACACTGATCTTCATTGAGAAGCACTTTGAGCTCCACTGATGAATAGGTCCATGGAGAGGACCATTGTTGTTATTGTTGTCTGCAGTTTCAAAACATGCTCATAAATCATCTTTTAGGGATAGTGAAGCAGGTTTCATTGGCTCTGGAGCTAGGTGACTGAACAGAGAAGAATTTCCTTCTTTGGCATTTTCTCCTTGTTTTAATAACTTTGAACTCTTGCTTTAGATCTTGTTTACATTAGGCTGGTTTAGTAACTGTGTGTCTCCCTCCAGCAATTGTCTCCTTCTTCCCCACCTTCCTCAGGTATTTAGTTTAGGTACCAAACATCTGACTCAGGTCTTCCTGGAGAATGGCTGAGCTGGGGTGTATGGAAGAGGGAATTATTTTTCCCCGTTTGTGAGTGGAGGCACTTAACAGGGGAAGGAGGTGGAGGTAGTTACTGTCATGGATATGGGCCCTGGGAACATAAAAATCTAGGCTGTTACCACACCCATTTGGCCTCTTGATGAAATTTCAAATACAGACTGTACTGATGGCCTGTGCTAAAAATGTTTAGGTCAGAGAATTGTAATGGGTCCTCCTAGCTTTAAAAGCTATGAATTTATGAGGCCTGCTTTTAGGGGTAGGGAGGGGAAGGGAGGCTTCTTTGAAAGCAGCAGGTCACTCAAAGCTCATACTGCATATACAGCCTTCAGCCACACAAGTGTATTTATCACAGCATGGCTTGTAGCACTTGGTCTGTGCCAGGAATAGTGTAACTCTTCTTTTKGGGTTTGTTTTCAAAAGGCTCTGACCAGCAAATTGGTCAATCTCAGCGTAGTCTTAGCCGTCCTGCCAGAGGAATACTTTTGTTTTGGAGTGGTTCATTGCAAACACACAGATCTGATCAGGAACTGTGGTCTTTTTGTGCATGCAGAGCCCTTACTGCAAGGTGAGAAAAGCTGCCTGCTCCTGGGCGGCTACGCTATGTGCTTTTGCGGGTATAAGCACCAGCACTAGGAGAGTGGATCCAGCTGTCTCCAGTGGGGCTCCCACCGCCTGAACTGGGACCCAGCCCTAGGGAGGTCACTGTGGAATTACCAGCAGAAACGGGAAACAAGGAAAAGGATTTACAAACTTCGGGAGTAGCAGCTGCTGCCTAAATAAACAGAAGATATTCCGCAGAAGGAGAGGTGACGGGAAGGGCGAGCCGGGCCACTTGGCGGGGAGCATACGCGAGGCATTGGGCTGTGCCACGGCCGCAGCGCTGCGGCGTGCAGCGGGAGCAGGGGGGGGCACGTTTTTCGGCCCAGGCTCTGCAGAGCGCCCTGCAGCACCACCACCTTTCCCCGACCCTGTGGAGCCCCTAGCATGCCACAGGTCCCATCCGCCTGGGGCACAGGCGGCTGTGGAGCGGGGYGAGGAGGGCGGCAGCCTCGTGGGAAAGGGCTAGCAGAAACCCTGGGGTAGAGCATGAGAGAGGCGCTGCCACCCGGCAAAACATCTCCCTGCGGGTGCGCGGGCTACACGGCATCGCAGGGCTGCCACGCTTGAAGCACCAGGGCTCTGCGGCCCCTCTGGGCTTCCGAGCAGGGCCGCGCCGAGGCAGCAGCCGGGCACCGCAGCGGCGGAGACCCGCCCCGCCGAGGTGACCTCCCCAACGGCTCCCCAACGGCTGCCCAGCGCCGCCGCAGCCGCCCGCGGCCCGTTTGGCCGTTAACGGCCGCGCTGGGGCCGGCCTCCTCTCCCGCGGGAGGCCAGAGGCCGCTAGGGGGCCACCGGCGGCCACATTTGGCCGGCTTCCCGCCTCTCCCGCCGCCTGCCCGGGGCCCTCGGGGAGCGCCGTGGTGAAGGGAGAGGCCTGGAGGCGCTGGTGGCCCGGGTGCCTCGGCCTCCCCCCCTCCCCGGGCCATGGGTGTCCGAGCCCTGCGGCGAGGCTGGCGCTGCTCTCGCCCAGGAGCTGGCATGCGGGGCCCACAGGGCAAGCGAGCCCCCCGGAGGGATCACCATGGGGCCGGGGGGGGGGGGAGGCTGCCCGCAAAGGAGCCCCACTGTGTGGCAGGCAAGCCTGAGCGGCGTGGTATTGCAGCTGGGCGTTAGCTGGCAGGCTGAGCTAGCAAACTCGAGGCCCACGAAAGCAAAGCGCCTGAAACCTGGGGCACAGGCTTCCCTGCGCTGGGCAATTTGGGCTCCGCCAGGCGATAACAACAGTGCCTTCCAACCTGGTGCGTGCTCTAAGGAGGAACAAGTGCCAGGGTGCTCCACGGAGGATACTGTCAGTAGATAAGGACTGCCTCCGAGGCACATGTGCTTGCTTTGGAGTCATTAGATACCCTGCAGATAGGGGCTCAGCTCCTYGGCTGCTGCCTCGGCCCCTTCTTCATTGAAGCTGGGTGCCTGGTCATGAGTGGCACAAGAAACAAAGCTTTCAAAAACAGGAGTCTTGTATGTTTGCTCCAAACTCCATAGCCACTGACCTGCACTACTTTTCCCTCACTCTCTGCATAGCCAGGAAGCATTTTGTGATAAGCTAGGCTGGAAGATGAGGGAGGTTGGGTTTTACCATTTATTTGTAGGTTGCTCTTTCAAAGGGTTATCATAGAATCATAGAATCAGTAAGGTTGGAAGGGACCTCTGGAGATCATCYAGTCCAGTCTCCCTGCTCAGCAGGGTCACCTAGAGCATGTTAGACAGGGTTACATCCAGGCGGGCCTTGAAGATYTCCAGAGAAGGAGACTCCACAACCTCTCTGGGCAACCTGTGCCAGKGCTCCGTCACTCTCACAGGGAAGAAATTCCCCCTCACRGTCAGGCGGAACTTCCTGTGCTTCAATTTCTGCCCACTGCCTCTTGTCCTGTCACATGGATCGACTGAAAAGAGTTTGTCTCCATCCCCTAGACACCCTYCCTTCAAGTACTTTATATTACCGCCTTGCAGGGGAAGCTGCAGTGTTCTGGCCCCACAGAGCAATAAAAAAAATGGAATTAAGTATATGTGATTGTCAGGCATTAAATCTAACAGTACCAAAAAGCTGAGCCTTTCCAACAGGGTTCTGTTATTTGCTGGGAACATGAAAGCTGTTTGATAYGCTGCTGAATCAATAAAGGAAGAGGGGAGTGTTTGCAGCATTTGCTTGGTGTCAGTGAGCTTAGCAGATTGCTTCTTGGTTCACATGGTGCTGGCTTGCCGGATTTAAATTGAAAAGGTCATTATATAAAGTTGTAACTAGGTGCCAGGCTTGAGGGGAAAGCTGTAAGCAGGAATAAGAAAGGCCTCAACTATCCACAGGGTCACAAGGCTGCAACTGAGCACTACCAGGAGGAATGGATATACATTAGTGGTAGCTCTAGAAAGAATAACAACATGCTTTTCCTTCTGACGGAAGGGAAATTAAAAAAAGCCATTGACCTTGTCTGCAAGACATTTTCGCCTACTGTGTTCATTGCAGCTGGATGAGATTTTCAAAGCCATGCCAAGGGTGTATATAGCTATATATCTCCTGTGAAAATGGAACACATCCATCTGGCGTTTTTTTGACAGTTTCAACTACTGATCCTTTATTCACTTTTTCGACTGGGAAAAAGTTTGTTATGYACTCTGCCACCATGTGGGGGACCTGAGCAGCACAACTCAGCGGAAGAATGTACGGGAGCAGCCTGAAACGTTGCATTGCAGGAGGGTAACAGGGGAAGTGAAATGCAAAGAAGAAATGTTCAGAAGCAGAGATGAGATGAGAGGGATTATCTTAAAGCTCACGACAATTACGGATCTCTAAACCAGAAGAAAAACAATCATTTTCATTACTTAACTTTCCTATAAAAGGCTTTCTTAATTAATTGAATCCAGGCCTGACTTTATTATATATTTGAGCCTGGACCTTGTGATTATGGCCCATTTAGAGGGAAATCCTGACCCTTCCAGACAGATGAGCTAGSTGAGAATGTACCGATCAGGCAACCAAGAGAATCATCAGCAGACAGATTCATAAGTGTTCATGAAGAATAAATGTGAAGAAGTCATGATCAAAACTGTCAGGAGCCATAAACATATCCATATGGGAAAGAGCTCAGAAGAACTTCCCATTGCCACATCAGAGACCTGCAGGCTTTGAAAATGTTGAAAGTTGACTGTAATATGAGGTTCGAAGTTAATAGGCTGGGTTGTCTGCAATATCGTATTAATGGCTCTAATCTCAGCAATGCATCAGACGACTTGGCTGACTGATTGGAAGCTTTTTGTTCCGTAAGAATGCCAATTCCTACCCCTTCAGCAATATTCAGAATATTAGTACTCAGTGTTTGACTCCCATGCTTTCACATCCAAACTTTTAGAATGCCAAATGCTTTGTGTCTGACCTACATGCCTGTTTGAGCGCTGTGACRACATGGACTGAACAGTTTCCAGTCACATCTGATGAGATGCCTGAGATTTATGGCTTTTTCCAGTAGAGTCCAAACTAATCCAAATATCATAAGAAAGTACCAGCTAACAAACTGGACTGTTTTAAAGCGTTTCTCTGAGTCTACATGTTTGGCTTTACTTCAAAAGTGAATGAATTACTTCTTCACCATGACTATAGCAAGCGTCAAATCCTTTGGTTCACTGGATTGTTCCAAGTGGCAAAACCAGGATCTATAAATGATAGGTGGTTTTTACAATCAATCTTACAACAGTCTTTTTGATAAAACTTTGGCCTAGATTTGAACATATTTTAAATTCTAGATTCAAATTGTAGACATTCAGATGTAGACGTTGGATTCAGACCTGCATCTAAGAAACAAACTATTCAAAGGGACTCTGTGACAATAGTTGTTTGCAAGAATAGCAAAGGTTATTTTGATGATCAAAACCAGAAATTCAGATCTGGTTGACAATGACCTGAGGGGCCTGAGGCACCCATATGCCTTAATGCCTGATGAGCCTCATCTGTGCCTGCACCCATACTCTTGCCCTAGACCCTATTGCAGCCAGGACCCTAACCCTGCCCCAGGTGTCCTGCAAATGTGCCTGTCCCTAGCYCTGCCTCTGGCTCTATCTCCTGGATGGTGTCTAGCCACATACCGTAGCCTTGTCTCCAGCCCTGTTTGCAGCCCCATCTCCTTCTGCTCCTGACCAGAACTCCTGGACAACCCACAGCCTGGTTCACCCCTGCTCCATGCCAAGGGCTGTCCATGGACCCTGTTACCAGACCAGCTCTGCCCATTGTGGTAAGSTGGGATGGTGAGGGCACAGCCTGTGCTGGGGTCAACCTCAGCACCCAGTGCATGGGCCTTAGGTATCAGGTGACCCTCGCTGGGCCCTGACARAAGATCCTGAATATCAGAAATCACAACTAATATGAAAAGAGTGAGGCARCAACTTTTAAAATTTGATTTATGAAATTCTAATAAAAGTGTGTAGAACTACACACTATAACATTGTAATGAAAGAATTCATCTTAATGAAGTATTGTTTTGTCAGATTGCAATTGCAAATTAAGATAATACTCAAGTATCCCACATTATGTACTATATTTTTATGTTGAATTGGAAAAATCCATGAGATTAGCCTGTGGTCTTCAAAAGAACCTAAGTAAAAGATGTTATTTGAGGTCTTTCCACCCATTTTCCCCAAGATCCCTGCAGCCTTCTCCACTTGGTTCCAAAGTGTATGCCTTGAACTAGCCGTCAGTGTTGTTTCTGATACATGTTGCACTATGGAAAGGCAGGACGTACAACTACAGTTCTTGGGTGACTTGACAGGATGCCTATAGCAGAAATTAAAAGAAAAAAAAAGGAATTCTTATTGATGTATGCTTCTTATCTGAAACACTGTTACAGACCTGATCTTGCAAAGCAATATGCCCATACCCAGTCAGCCAGTCACATAAGCTAGACTGCATTTCTTCCAGTAGCATGAAAGTAGGATGCTGTGTTTCACTGCCATGCCTAACTTGTAATACTAACCAATTCCAGCTGTAGGTGTAGTTATACTAACTCCATGTGCATGAAATTAGGTATACTTAGTTTGACTTGATCTGGGCCCTCCAAGAAAAGCTGTAGAATAAAGTATAAAACCAGGTGCATTTTCTCAAGTCCACATGTTTTCACAGGAGATAATAGTCTTTTCTGGTAGAAAGAAATTAACAGGCACAGATTTAAATATCTCTTGCATACTGAAATTCTTTCCCTCTCTCACTTAGGTATGTCTGTCTTCAACATTTAGTAAATGAGGTTTCTCAGAATCATTAATGCATTTGTCTTCATTGCTCCCCTGGGAGTTAGATATGCATGAACCATAATTTTAAGCACTGTAAGTTCAGACAACTGCATATTAACTAGGAGCAACTATTACTACTAGCAAGCACCATACAAGCATGCAGGCCTGGGCAGCGTTTTTATCTGAAGTTTCCAGATAAAACTTCTGAGTTTTCTAAACAGAAATGCTGCTGACCTGAGCCATCTGCACAGCAGTGAAATGGCCCCTGGGTGTGCAGCCCTCTCTGCAGATGCGTAATCAGGAGGGCTTTTTTTTTTTCCTTTGACAACTGTCAACCTTGTCTTAACACACAATCTAGAAGGGAGAACAGTTGTCTCACCACCCCAAGGAAATTTTTAAAAATGAAGAGTATCGCACTGACTGCTGGTGGAGGGGGGATAAATGAAAGGAACCAATGGGCAGGCCCGAGACACGTTTCCTTTGCATGTATTCGTTATGTTCGGGGGCCATTTCTGGTAACAACAACAACAACAACAAAAGGAGAGAGAGGAGTATAATTAAGTGAAGGAATGTTTATAATTGTAACCATGTACAGAAGTTTGGGCCAAGGAGCTACACCTCGGTGTCCCTGAGGTGAGTTGGTCACCCTCACCAGGCACTGGAATGCAAAAGTTGTAGTCTCACCAAAAAAGAAAAAAAAAAAAAAAAAAAAAAAAAAAGTAAAGCAGAGGAGCAGAAGAAAAAGACTTTGATTAAAGGTCTTCTTTAAAGGGTAGAACAGAATCCCTTCAGAAGTCTTCTCCAAAGTGAGAGACAGGAGTGGGGCAAAGAGTTTCCTGAATATGCAGGGATATGGGTAGTCTGGGACTACTGCTTGCAAGAGCTGGGAAAATAGAAACTCCTGTCAATGCCTTGCTCAGAGAGTGAGGAATGGCYGGGGGAATGGCTAATGAAGCAGATAGCCCAAATTAACCCTGCTGTCCAGAAAGACTTGACAAACCCAAACTGGAAGTGGGATGGAGAGAGGGAGGGAAGTGTCCAGCCCATGACAGACCTAATCAAAGAAGAGGTCTGTGAAATAATAGCACTATAATAGACAAGTTCAGTATTGTCTATTTTGCTGTTTATTTACCTTTCTTTTCTCTGATCAGTAAAACCTAGTTTGTTAAGCCAGCTGAGTCGTGTTTGCAAATGAGGAAAATTAGCTTGCTGAGCACCAGAAAGTTTAGTTTTAATTTTCCTAGGCTTTTGGAGGGGCATCTGAGCTGGTGTTTTAGAAATGACCCCTAAGATTTGAGCTCAGCCCTTTGTTGCTAGTCAAGTCCTGACAGAAGGGTTATACAAGCAAATGAAGATTATCTGGCCTTTCCTGGCCCAAGGCCTCAAACAGCAGCTTTGGCTTCTTTTTTATACACAGGCTRTGTGGAATCCTCTCAAAACAATTTGCTAGTCTCTTTTTTTGTGGTTTCCTTAGCCGAAAGCACAGCAAAATCTGTTCATACTCAGCTCTGACCACGCACCCAGGCTTTGTTTTCAAGAAACTGCCAACAAACAGGACAGTGTCTCACTGAAACATTCACTCCCCTGAGACCTGCCACAAGTGAGTTTGACAAAATAGACATTGTTACCATTTGCAGAAATGCGTAAACACATGGCTAGGAGTGATCCTATTTACTCAGACCTCCACGAATTCTGGGTGATGACCTTTTGACTGGATAAATTCTAAAGAATTGAGCTATTAGGCATCCTTCCTCAGAGCAGATTAGGTCACATGCATCCTTTTGGGATGGCTCAGCCCTTTTTCTTTCAGTCAGAAGAACAATCCTTCCCCAGCAGTGTACTGACAACACATTTTATCCATACTGAAGAGAAAGAATAATCTGGTGGTGAAAATATTGAAGAAGAGAGCACTTTGTGCCCAGCACTGCTCTAAACTCCTCCTTTATACTTGGGAAACATTGTTTGGATTTCAGGCTTCTTTCGCTGAACCTAAGCAATGCTTCCCTACCTGAGAGAAACAGGCTGCAGTTTGTGGAGCAGAGAAGCCCCATTAGACAGAGGGAGAATCCAATAAGTGGGTGCATGGAGTTAGGGGTATGTACCATGTTGCAGTGGGTGGTGCAGCTCTCTGCCAGGAGTGAAAGGCAGCCTTTTGCCCAGCAAATGCCAATGCTAACCCCAAGCTGCTTCTTTCTCCCCAGTACAGTTCTGGAACTTTTTTTCCACATGTTATACTACCTGGATGTTGGGAAGATACAGCCCAGGGGTGTACTTTTAAGCTCAGCTACCATTCTGCTACTGCGAATGCACCTTGCAGCATTTTCTCTGGCATGCAATACCTCTGGCACGCAAGAGGAAAGCTCTTGGCTGTCACTCCCTGCAAGCTGAGGCAAGCGCTTGAACCCGTGGTGGTATATCACTCCCATTTCACCTTTGGTTGCCAGCAGTTGAGTGATTTAGCCCTCCTTATGATGGATTCATCCAGGCTGATTTCACCCCCATTCCACATTTTGACTGAGTCCTCAGGAGCACGTGGCTGAGTTTGGAGGCTTTGCTATTTATTCAGTTCTTCGCTATTTGCTCCTCTGGCAGCTGGCGTCACTGGGGTGTTTGAAATCTTGGCTTCTGAAGTAGTACCCCTGTTTTTTTTCTAAACCTTGACAGTGTGAATCCAGAAGATTGCCCATGTGCTGCTGTTAGCACTCAATCCCAAAGTTTGCACACACGTTTGAGATTCTCCTGTTCAAGCAGTGATAGCACCAAGTTAAAGTGTTTGCTCAGGCAGAGAAAAGGGCTCTGACATTAGTGACTCTATTATTAGGGTGGCACAAAGTAAGCCTCAGAAAATAGAAAAAGGCACATCATCAAATGTCAAAATGCAGATCTTTGAAATGGAATGGGATGTGGAATTTGTTCTCTGGGTAATGAGGGAAGGCCAAGGATTTATAAGGCAGGAGATGGGATGGTTCATTCAAGCAGAGAGAAAATGTACATGGAGTTTTGACAAGCTTTGTAGAAAGATACTCAAGTGCAGACTTAGGCTACCAGAAGATCTCATTTGACCACAATGGCAGCCAATGTGCTGGGTAATATTTTTATCTCTACAATAATTTCAGATAGTTTTCTAGCAGCTGCTTCTCCAGTCTTGCCTGAAAAACCACAGCTTCTAGCAGGTAAGATCTGCTTCAGTGCAAGATCCCAGTGCCATCTTGCAGAACATCTCAGTAGAACACCAGTCTCCTATCAAGGGTGTGACTGTAAAGCAAGCTGGTGTGAAGGATGAAATCACAGGTGTAACTAAAACAAATTAAGAGTTTTTTTTTTTTTATTACAGTAGAAATAACTAAGATAATGTCACAGTCCCATAGAAGAGACTGAAGAGCTKGCTTGCCAAAGATGATGGACTCCTTGTAACAAATGGCAGCCTTTTTATTTGCACATTAAAGTTGTGTACTTTGCAGCAAACTCCACCACTGAGCTGAACTGTATTACAAGGCTTCCTTGTTGAGAGGGCAAAAACATGCATAGAGGGTCAGCACATCTAAGAAGGACAATTAGATGAGAGGTCCAGCCAAATCCTAGATGCTATTTTACATAGGCCCTTTAAGAAGATGATAAGGCTTCTTTTCTTTCTTTTATCAAACCAAGCTCAGAGGCAGATGGCGTTGGAGATGCCTGTAGCTGATCAACAAGAAAGGATACCGAAGAGTTTGTCAGCATTTGATGAGGCACAAAAAAGTGCCATTCCCATAGCAGACCTACATATCAGTGGAGTCAAAGGTAACTGCCAAAAATTGGTTGATCAGGAAGTTTGGAAATCTGCTATTGGTTTAGGAAGTATTTTATATAACTTATTCTTTTTAATCCTATTTCTGTAATGCATCTAAGAATCCTGTAATGAAAAGTAGCAAGTACCTTTCTGAATGGGGTAAAGTTCTTTTTTATTTCTTTGTTATTTTTAAATGTGTTTTCCAAGGAAAGGGTACCTGTATGTTTGTCTGTTATGGGAATGTTTTCTGGGAAGGAGAAGTGATACAATAGAACTAAAGGAAGCTTTAGCCTTATGCGTATTCTCTAGCAAAATATCTTGATTCTAGTTAAAAAAGAAATGATGAAAATTATCTATTTCAAAGACCTTCTGCACTAGAAGGTCTTGCAGGCATGAAAGGTCTCAGAGAGTCTGAGATATTTTCATTATGATGAAATTCAAAAATGGAGAGAAAAGCAAACTGGAAAAAAAAAAACCCTACCATAAGCAATATGTCATTGCAGGCTTTTCTTAAGTGTTGGAGTATTTTAATGGCACCTCATTTACTGATATTGGTTCTGTATGCTTTATTTCTAGTACATTTTGCCATGTCATTCAGCACTAGAGTCTCAGTATGGCTCAAGTACTTACGAAATAAATATAATATCTGCAAAGCATAGATCATGTTTCAGWGTAACTGGAAGCAAAAACACACTCGAGAAATTTAATCAAGAAACAAACTCACAAGCCACAGAATTTCCACTGTCTTCTATTTGGGCCAGTGATTTTTTCTTTCAGATCCCAGAGGGGTAAATAATTTCTCTAACACTAAATCATATTCTAGCTTCAGAAATTGCATGTTACATAACCTGACTGAAGTATACTTTAAGCATCATGCTAATTGTAAATGACTGTTTCGTCACTACATTCTTGTGGGTCAAGTATACCTTCTGCCAATTCAAATGTTAAACATGGGTCCCACTCAAGTCATAAACTTGTTTAGTGCAAATTCAGTATTAATCCATAGTCATGTTGTAAAACTCCACAAAATAACATGGAATCCATTTTAACTTAATGAGAGGTGAAAGTGTACAAATGGAAGCAACGAACAAGATTTATTTGTAGGGTTTAATTTACGCTTGTTGTTAACTAGTCTTGTTTAAAGAAAGAATGTAAGCCTGTGAGCACTTGAACACTGCTCTAAATTATGGCGTGAACATCCTGCTATGAGAAGCAGCAATAAATGTTGCTTAACTGTAAGCAATATAAATTCTCAATTACAAACCACCTAAACCAAAAAGAGAGGCATTTGCAACTTTATTGGGTCAAATTTAGTAGATGTCTCAGTATTAGAGAATTTTGTCTGAATTTTATGCCTTGTCTGTAGGTATCTAAAAAGTTTGTCCACTTTATAGTCATCTGAATTAGACTGTGTTGATCCTTGTCACTGCCASAGCTACAACATTGCCCAGCAGCATTTTCAATGGGTGTATTTATTGTGAATGGATGGCTCTGACTGAACTGATCTAGGTTTATGTCTGTGGGACTCAGATTGTCTTGCAGGTTTTCTGTGCCTGGACACTTTCAAAGACCCTTCAGGACATAAAACTACCTTTGTGGACTCAAGCCAGCTATGTGTATCTTGAAAGGCAGCTTTTGCATAAGTGAAAAAAAAATAGGCAAGGGTTCTAAACATAGGTTTGCCCCTGCACATCTGATTTGATTTTCTTCAATCCGTATCAGTCTGCTGTTCATCTCACTGGTTCTGACTGAAAGTGGCAAGGCAATGTTCTACACTATGCAATCTGACCAAGATTCAGGTGGCCACACTCCTCTGTGCAGAGCACGAGTCGGGATGAATTTCCCCAAGTGCACAACAAGTATTGTTTTTTTCASGTCCACTGTCCCCAAGCAGAGGCTCTGACTGAGGCCCTCAAATGTATGTGTACACTGCAGCGCCTTTCTTGTGGATACTCTGTTGGTTAATGTTCCTAAGTTAGGGTTCTGATGCCATATAATACCCGAGGAAAAAAAAAGATTAGAAAACATCCGAGCAATGATGCTTATTAGCCATAAGTGAAATACAGCGTAAATACCCAAGACTGAAAATAAGTGTGTCTAAGGCCAAGCAGAGCTCTGGTCCCAAGCTGTAACACCTTGCATGAAGTTAGACGTTTGTAGACCTGGTGTTCCTGTTGGTTAAAGAACAAGGGRACTATTACTGCTTGTGTACAGCCAGCAGCTAGTGGTTTGGCTGCCTGTTAAGAAGACAGTATTCAGGGTCAAATCCTTCTCTTGTCTGGGTCGCAAAGGTGACCTAAATTTCCAAAAAGTGTCCAGTTGCCAAGGTATTGGATAATCAAAAATGGATCTGTCTGAGTCTTAGCTGTTTTACAAGTAATAAAATGTTCATTGCACTGCCAAGAGGTCTCCTATCCTCTCTAGGAGGTCTCCACAACTCAGTAGTTCATGCCCTAATCAGAGATATAAGTGATACTGAGGGTGAATACGACCTTAAAGGAACAAAAGGCAACACAGCCTTTATAGAAATGCTAGCTGTTGCGGAGACAGCTCTGCTAATACTCATGGAAATACTCCACAAAAGATGGGTCATGCTGAAGCATACAGGAGGCAAGTTGAAATGGTGAGAACAAACAGCTGTATGTTTTCTSTGATTTGCTACTCTAGTGTTGTCTAACACCTGTAAACTCTTCTTGTCACTTTTCACTAAAGTAAGTAATGGTGTGTTTTGTGTTTCCTGGGTTGCTGATGTTCTCAGAGATTGCCTCACCAACATTGTCCCACGTATGTATTGTTTTGGACAGGAAGGTATAAATGAAGATCCATCTGATCATCTGACTGAACTGAGCAGCGGCCTGCTGAAAATAAATACTTTAYGTGGGAAAAGCTTCTGGAACCCTGCACTGACAAAATCCAGGAAAACTAAGAGAGGTGGGACTTAAGAGTGATACTGTACATTGCCTAGCTTGTTACTGGATCACTTTTGTACCATAGCAAGTCTTGCAGAAGGTGCTGAAAATCCCCAAGTAACAAAGTTGCTAGTGTAAACCATAGCTTTTTCCCTGAACCACTTTCACCTAAAATTTGTCCACAGGTGAAATACCAGGTCAGTCTCTAGGGCTATCCGGATTCTGGATTCAGGCTAATCATGCRAAGTGTTGCTAAGGTCCACAACACAGTAGAATATCTGGGCCATGAAAACCACTGAACAGTCATCAGATAGTAGACATTTTAGTCACTATCAAATTGAATCAGATCTGGCATTATATTACCAAAGAGAACAGCTGTGCAACTCCCCTAGTTCAGCTGTGCATTTATTATAAAGTCTCTCTGAGGAAAGCTCTTTTGTGGTTGGGGCAAGAGCTTAGAGTCTGAGACCTGATTTCACCACAGTTTGCCTCATGTCTCTGAACCAGAAACATTTTATTTGTGCCTTCTGTGAGTGTGAAATGAGAATAACAGCCATCCTTGCGTGACAGGGGTGTTACGGAAGTGAGTACTTCTGGAACATTAGACACTATAGCAATGGGAGTGAGATAGGAGGCTGGCTAGAAGTTAAGTATTTCAACATTTTTGGCATGAAATCTTTTGAGATTATTTTTTAAAAAGATATTTCACTTTGAATTAGCTTTCAAACCTCTTAAAATGTCAACTTCACAAATGAGATGTTGTTTTAAATCCAGGTGAATGATTTTGACTCACCGACCATTAGTTTTTTATGTCATGTCATTTTGTGGCAAATTCTTAAATTCAGGAGGGGAGAAAAGTGTTCCATTTACAACTTCTCCCATTCCTATTTTTGTCATATCATTTCTTACAAAACAAAGTGTGGTTCCTGAACACCTACAGGCATATTCTTTAGAAAGAGAGAGGGAAAAACAGACTGATTGAGTTTACTTTCTGACTGAGAGGACAAGAAGCACAAATCCTTAAAGGCGTTGTGTACTGTGACTGTATGTAACACTGTTTATACAAGGTGTAAGCAGTACAAATGCTGTCTATTACTTAGAAAGAACATTTCCCCTCCCTTGTCTCAACTGACCTCCTTTTTTCTTTTTTACTCTTTCATCTTCTTTTCTGCCTCTCTCTTCTCCTTGTCCTTTCTAGTTCCTGCACTTTGGGTTTGTATTCCCAGTAGATACATAAATCAATAAATTAGTACTTCTCTATCAGCTCATAGCCCTGACTCTTGAAGGGAAAACTGCAATTAGCATTTTTGGGTTTTATGCTTTGAAATTAATTTTCAGCTTTCTGCTTGCACAGAAAAGCTGGAGCATGTAAAGCCTCAAACAGCAGCAGGCAAAACAGAAGAGGGAACACTTACCATTTTTGGTTTGCCACACTTTTCAAGTCAGTTCATTCTTCCAAAGGTCTAATTTGTGATTTTTGAAGCTGAAAAGATTGATGGGGTAGATGTACTTCACTTCAACAGCCCTTCAACATTGCATACYACATATTTAATGTGCTGGAAGATTTAAAAAGCCAAGCAAAAAGCAAGAAACATCCATGTAAATTCAAGTGATCAGAATCAGTTTTTGGAGCTTCTTACACCTTAGTCCCTCTCTGCATACTCTTAAGTACCCCTTAGTCCTGCCTGAAGCTGTCCTCAGGCAGAACCTCTGCATTTTACCTCTCTTACTAGAATAGGGCTCCAGCAGAACAGGAGCCACTCACCTCACTTGCTTATCACACTGCAGAACCGGTTGAAATTCTGTCCTCTCTAGCTGTGCTTCCTGGACCTAGAAGCACTTCTAGCTCAAGGTGTGCCCTCAGCCCCAGCTGAGGTGAGACCTGAGTAAGCAGCTCCTCTGCATGTCCTAGGTAGAGTCTCTAAGCTGCTTATGCCAAGGGCTAAAAACCTGTTCCTTGGGGAAAGAAGGGCATAGACCAAAGCATTCCAGTGCTTCCCCATATGTGTCTAGAAACAACACTTAATTCAGTGAGAATCGYTTTGCTGACGCATCAGGATGTGTCTACATGATATGAGCAAACAGCTGTGAATACCCCAACTCAAGTGAAAAGCAGAGTATTTATCTTGGTGAAGAAAAATAGCGTAGCTTACCCAGCTTGAACAGGTTAGAAAGTTGTCACACAAGCCTCAGGGTTAAGGTGATTTAATGTTTTCAATAGGATGAAGGAAYGTGGTTAGCAGCTGTGGCTGCTCTCACCTCTGCCACAGGTGCAGCTGCAGCCTGAGCTGCAGGTGTGACCCAGCTGGCTGTATTTCCACAAACGACTGTTTTGCCAGTTCATTAATGGAGTTACCTGTGTGCACCTTTGCTATCACACTTCCTAGGGCATATGTTTTATMTGGCATGAGGTGGAGAAGGGAGGAAGGAGGCTAAGAGGCCTGTAGTTTAGCTTAAATTGCATCCATGGTGATGTAAACTCTATCAGAAGACGTTCCAGCCTAGGAGCATCCTTAAGAGAAACTACTGATGCAACTAGAACTTTCCTCAGCACAAAATATTATGCCCAGTACTGTTTCTGTGCAGACACATCCTTATCATCTTGTAGCCTGTAAGCTCAGGCGTCTGTAGGCACTGATGAGTTTGTTAATGCTCTGCCTGCTACAGTACAGCTACGTGTGAGGCAGCCACATATAGCCTTGTGTCAGGGGATGTGACATGCAGTATCTTCCTCCTCCCTATAAAATGTGCARCGTGGTCCAAGCCTTTAAGTATGGCCTCATTCCACAGAGCAATTTACAACTCTTTCCACGTYCTATGATGGAGTGAGCTGGAAGATCTGCTCTGTGGTTATTCCTGTAGGCCAGTAGAGTTTTCATGTGTCAAGACCCCTTCTCTTCACTGCAGGTCATTTGGGAGAAGTGAGATTTTTAGTAGCTTGATGTTGATCCTAATGTTTTTGTCCAACTTCTTGTTTTTCTTTAGTTTGGAAACCACGTTTCAAATATTTTTTAACAGAAGAAAGCACATGATTTTGGTATAGGTCTGTTTTTTCTATTTAATCATGAATTGAAAAGCAAGGTTTGATATTCTGTTGGGCTGTTTTTTCTTTTCTAGCAGTTCTCTCTCTCGGTTTTCACTTTTCATCACCGAAAAAAAAAGTAGAATGGAAGGGAATAATAGAGGAAAGAAATCCAAAAGCCCTTGCTTTTTGAAAGRGAACATTTATTTTTATTTTAGTTCATCAGTTTGATTTAATCAAAAAGTTAGACAACTTTCAAATTCTAGAGTGAAACAAGACTCCCCTTTCCTTTAGTTCATTTCCGGAAGAGATTTTTTTGTTTGCATTCTGCTCATCAATAAGCACTTCATAATCATTCATAGCCCAGTTTAGGCTAAGGCCTGGAAAAATCCTGCTCCCTCCCTTCTTCGCAGGTCACTGGTGAAGGAAAACTGAATGCTGACCTRATCCATGTGTCCAGGTTGTTTTAGCTTCATTGCTCACAAGGAAGGCCTGCATCTGGGCTTTATCGCATGCGATGACTAAGTGTAGTTTAGGACAGTGATGCCAGTTAGTATAGAACATAGTAGTGAACCATACAGCAAGTCTCTGCTGCTCCCCCCCCCCCCAGCTATTCAGCATCTTTTGCTCGGAAACTTAAGTGTTCAGGGTAGCAGTTCCCACGTGTGGTCAGTGAAGTCACAGTAAGTGTCTACAGAACTGCTCCAAGTCTTTCAATAGTTTTTAAGGGCCCATGGGGAGCTGTAGGGGGGATGATGGTCATTAGGTGGTATCAGCATGTGGGGGTGGCTGGTTTTGGGRGAAGTTTGCTAACCTCATCAAGGTTCTACCATGCAGTGGATAGTCTTTGCTGATTTGAACTTTCAGAGTCATGCCTCGCCTCAACAGCTGATTATTCGTTCTTAACAACTTATATGATCAGCAGCTGTGGCTTTTAAACTGAACTTCAGCAAATTGTAATGAGCTAGTGAGATTTAGATATTTCTTTTGTGAGGTTTATTTTTTTCATCGCTGGAAGATATTTTCAGAAAGAATGCATTGGGGATAATATGTTAAAGTTAGTTACTTTGCATTTGATTTAATTTCAGCTTGTTTTTGGAAATACTGCATTGAGTGCAAGTAACGTTTAACTTTCAAGTCGACTGGCCATTTTGATCACTAAGATATTTGAAACTGACAAATCTTCAAACCTTGAAGACTATTCTACACAAGTAATTGAAGAACAATTAATAAATTAACTATCTGACCATATTTGCCTTGCATATAATAGGTGTTTAAAGGGGAAATATGAAAAATTGTATTTAAAATGATAATACAATAAAAACAATTCTTTTACAAGCAGCAGTACACAGAAGAGTACTTGTGCTAATAAGCACTTGAATATCAATAGCTCCATATCCACAAACTTGCCATTAAATAATGGAACACAATAATGGAACATGACCTCTCCCTTCATCTCACCTAATTTATTCTCCAGAAAATTGTTGACAAATCTTTCAATGGTCTTTTAAAAATAGAGTAAGTCAAATGTGAGCAAAGAGTTTGGTTTTTTTTTCTAAGAAGTATTTTTGTAAAAGAACAGAGGAGATCAGACACTTAAAACATTCTGTAGTTATGAATTCACTTACCATGGAATTAGGTAGGCACTTCAGCTCTCCTCTCTACCAACTCCAGAACAAATGAAGCCACTGCAATTTTCTGATCTGCTGGGTAATTTTTCACAGCAGCAAGGTAGAGTGCTTTTCTATGCCTTCTCCCTGTCGACTGTAAGCCCTGTGGGAGTTGGAGGCAAGAGGCTACCAGCTCTTGCCTGGCTGCTCCTGCTCACTGTTCTTCATTCGTGACATCAAACTAATTTTTGTATGCACCTTTTATGTGCTTTAGGGATCTGTTTGGAAGCTAATGGCTCAGATCTTGTCTCACCTTTCATGAAGACAAATAAACAAATTCCTGAGGCTCATTGTTCGTGTGTGTGTGTGTGTGTTTTAATCAGGGTATTTTATGGCTCCCCTCCAGTTCTTCTTCCCCTTACCTTCACTTTGGGCTTCAGTTTGTTCTTTGTCTTCCTACTATCTGCTCCTTTGGGTGAATTCACTGCTACAATACCCTGTAGTCATCAGCCCCCAGTACAGTCTTTTAAGCCTGGTTGTTTGGTTTCTTCCAGTGCTTTCACACAGATGTTTGCATCCATCCTTTCCATCTTAGTATTCCTGTTACTAATATTGTGCCAAATAGCTTTGCCCTCATCAACATGCAAGCCTGATTTGGAAATTTGTGCTGTTCCCTGCCACCAGCATGGGTGCTGCCTTTCCAGGAAGTAGAGTTTGGCTAATAATTTAGATATGAACTACACATTAATGTGCACTCTCAGGGCCAAAGAGTAGGCCAGGGTCTACTTTATTTACTGATTATAAATAGTCGTAAGTATACTCATACCAAGAAATAGGAGCAGGCTGAAGAGCAGGCTTGTGCACTTGGACCTCTGCATGAACAGTGTAGACAATCTCTGGGTGTTTCAGATCAACCCAAGTGGTTCTCTCCAAGGCAGAACTTACAGAAGGGGCCAACCCTGACCAGCATGGGTGTGGGACAGTGTGCCAAGTGACTCTGAGGCCAGGGATTATGTCCTGGTCCTATCTTCTTTTTATTCAGTAGTAACAGACGCAGATGGTATGTATCTGTTGTTCCCCAGCTCTGACCACAGGTTGGTGACATAGGTGATTCCTCAAAGACRAATCAAAGTTTGTTTAAACTTTGCCTCTTATTTCATAAAATCCAGGTCACTCTTGCAATGCATCTTGCCAGGAAATTACCAAGGAAATAAAGACAGGACACTGTTCAAATTACTTACAGATTTGTGTATTTTATATTTAAATTTGTAAGGCATATGAAAAGAGTATATAGATTTTATGTCATATTTTATTTATATATATATATATATATTTGAAAATACAAAGTAGCAATTAGTAAAATTTAGTAAGCGACTGCTCAGCTATCATCCCCAATATATAAATTCAAAACTGAGAGAGGGAGGGGAAAGATATTATGTCTGTTCTCTAAAGAAGACAAATTAACACTCTGTATTTAATGCTCTTTACAAAAAACTGTGATAGGACATTTGCATCAGAACTCACAGTTGTAGTGTATAGGATGATGTGTGTATGTATGTAGTGTGTAGGATCAAAACATTGCAGATACAATATACCTGRCACGTATTGTTACTGTAAGTAATGCTTTGTAAGAAAGTAGGTATATATTTCACATGGGSAAAGATGAATGACTATTCTGTAACAGTCTCTTCATGGATACAGATGTCATAATGGGCTATTTTTTAGCCATTTTCACATCTATTTTGTGCACACAGGCAAAACAGATCCAAAGGAAATTTCCAGATGACCCTATGACCAAAGCATTGCACTTCTACTCCTACTTGCCAGTTGAGGGCTTGCTCASCAGAAAGCAGTTGGGGATGTACCTCCTCTCAGGCCAAACATCTCTAGTGGTGCACTCCCAGATGCCAGCTAGAAGATACTTCTCACCAGTACTGACTGCCTTGAACACAGATTCCTGCAAGGCTGGAGGGGCTCAGCAGAAGCAATGTCTATCTTGTCCCTGGTTAGATACTTCTCAGATCAGCTGTAAAGCTCTCAGTGATGAAGGCCTAAAAACTGGCCTGGGAAATTCAGTACACTGAAGCTCAACCAGCAGGAAAGAGTGAGAAAGGACTATTACTGTCTCASCTCTTTTCATCCTCTTGGCTTTCAAAAATGGGAGTCATGGAACGACAGGAAAGAGTGACCCGACCTTAGTAGCTGGAAACAGATGTTTTCTCATTCCTTGTCTCTACAGTGACAAACAAGTCTCCCCCATCAAATATTTATTATTAGATAGTCTACAGGCCAGGCACAGTCTGTGTTCCCCTCTTTGACGGGGATCACCAGAACTGGAAGAGGCTCGGTGGATCGTGCAGCCTTGAGAAAGGAGAAGGCAGGATAAATACTGAAGACGACTCATGTRATGTGCAAATGAGTTGTTCTTTGCAACCTGCTCTACAGGTCTCTAGCAGAGAGGAGAGGGCTTCCGGGAAGGCAGGTGTGGTCCCATCTACCAATTGGCCCTTCTCCTGGATAAAAGAGGGTGCTGTGGGCATGCCAAGAGTTGGCTTGCAGCCCTCTGATACTTATGGAGAAGCAAACAGAAGCCTTTCTGGTAACTGAAATTTGGCAACAAATATGAAACAGAGATCAGAGGCAGCAATAATGACAAATATGTGTGAGAAACAGGACTATTTCTTCCCTGAATCCAGTAATATAGCATAAGTCACTAGTCTATAATTTTTCTATAATTGCRTGACCTACACTGTTCCCCTAACTTTAAAAAATGGTTTAATATTGATCCTTTACGTTGGAATGCAGTACACACATTTGTGTGTGCGTACATCTATACAAAGACACAAACATATACATGTATAATTTAAGAATGAGCAAATAATGCTATATAATTACTGTAAAAGAAGGATTGGCCAGTGAAAGAACTTACGCTGCAGAGTATACAGGGTTTTTTCCCCCCCCCCATCTTGGCTGGTGCCCGCCTAAACCTCAGAAGTAAAGAAAAACAGAAGCATCTTCCATTTACTTCATTCTCTTTGCAACATCCAAATATGCATACTCAATTTCTTGATCAGCAGGACAAGTGTTTGTAAATTCATCTCTTGCATATGCATTGTTCAAGTATCTYGAAATCCCTGTCATTTCAGGTGGAAACTCAAAATTTCTGTATTTTTTTGCAACAACCTTTTATTAAAAGAAAAAAGAAAAAGATTATTAAACACATGATCTGCATAAAATAAATCTGYATAGTAGGGGCAAAGGAGAAAAAAAGAAGACATGGGACAAAGAAAGCTAGCTAACTAGCTAACCCACTCAAAAGGATTTATGTAGTATAAATACTCTGCTAGAGTTATGCCAGTAGACTACACCTCCTGGAGGAGATGGAGCTTAAAACAGCAGATGAACTAGCATAAACCAGAATTAACAGAATACTCTTACAGTAATAAACTGTCCCACAGATGGAAACTTTCACTGAAATAGAAAGGAGAAAAATAAAATACTAAATTTCACACGACTAGGGAAAACAGCTGTTACCTAGCGCTTCCCTGTGGGTCAGCGAGGATGGCTTGACAKTCATCCTCCACCATCCTTTACACTTCCATCTGACATAACACACCCTTTGCAAGGGTGCTGTTGACCCCCTCTACCTRTTACATTTAGCTGTGTATGTGCCTGACCTCTGACAGGTGTGCCGTGGAGTGGGAGAATGCTTGCGCTGTCTTGCTGTTGCCTGTGGACATGTTTCAACCATTAGGTCTCCTAGGATAGTTTTCACTTGTGAAGGTGTCATAAAAAATCAATCCGCTCCTTCTCTGACAAAGTAGTAGTCAAAATTACAACTTTCTGAAGTGACCTTGTTTGTATAGAAACCAGATGAATTTCCAAAGTGGCCTTTTCCTCTTCCAGAGCCTGGTTGGCCCCAGCGCAGCCTAGGGACAGGCTCTAGCAAAGCCCAGACACCTTGGTACCCAGCACTGCTGGAGGAATGTGGCAGCTCCACAGCCCTGCAAAAAGGGGCTGGGAGCTTTGGCTAGGAGGGTGCTGGGTCCCCAGCCAGTGTTACTGGTATTACYGGTGATGTTCAGCAAAGAAGGCATTTTGGGTTAAAGTTGGAGAGGTTCAGACTTCACCAGTTGGTGGCTTCTTGAATTGGCATGGACAAATATCATTTAATCTTATTATTCCATGGCACTCTGCATGTGAAATGCAAATAAAAACATTTCTCTACTGCACTGAAAATAGTACCTCACTTATTTAATACTTGTGTGATGCTTAGAGAGTGCAGTCCTGACCCAAATATGAAACCACATATTCCAATTGTAGAGTCCTCAACCCGAGGATCTTACTAGCTTTGCTCTAATAAAATGGCYTTGTGTATTAGCATTCATTGTCCCTACATTTAGACAGCTGTTGTGCAGCTTCAGAAAAGATACAGGATTCCTCTGCCTTCTAGAAGTGAACTTGGGCTTCTGTATTTCCCTCCTTTTCAAAATGCTAAAACATAAATGCAAACCTTAATTATATGGAGCTTTGGTAGGAGGTTGCAATCTGCTAARGTAAGCTCATCTCCATCCAGGAACTTCCGGCTGGAAACAGTGATCTCCTCGGTGCTGTAAGCATCAATTTCATCCGGCAAGGGGCTATTTAAGTAGTTGTCCAGCTTCCTCAGGGCTTTAAGCAAAGATTTTTCCAAATCTAGGTTAAGACAATAAAAATGTCATTCAAGATTGTACCAAGGTCTCTCTTGACACCCAGCAGACAGGCAACTCCTGCCTTCTGTCCCCTGGCACTAGTCCAGCTTGCAGACACCCCGCCATGCCAACTCCTGCAATTCCTTTATCCTAAGCTTAAAACCTAATGCTGGGATAACAGCTATAAGTAGCTCTGTTTGGTTCTGAGAAAACCAACCCAGATCTGTTTAGCCACAAACCGCTCCTGAAACACGTACAAGGGGTGTTTGTGCAGAGTGGCACGGCAGCATGGCCAGAGATGGTGAGGCTCAGGGCAACAGTGGCAAGGTGCCATGCTGGAGTGTACGGGAAACCTGCCTGTGAGTGCTGTGCTTTGTGCACAGYGTAGTGGGGTGGAGGCAGCAGAGGCTGGCAAGGGTGGCTGTAGTTTACCTAGGCTAGCRGTGCCAATGCGTGACTGTGACAAGGGGAGAAGGGAACAGCAAGGGGAACAGGGCTGTGAGCTGGAGGACAGAGAAGTTAATGCACAGTACTGAGGGTCCTACTCCAGGTAAGTGCATGGGAAGGTAGAGCCATGGGGTTAGAGCCTTCATTACTGACACAAACAGAAGAGAAAGGCAACGGGAGGATGGCGAGTGACAGACCTGAAGCTAGGGTCCTACTTCAAGCAGGCAGTGCTTGTAGCAGAGGCACAGGGAAGGTGCAGTGTTAGAGGCCTGGGAGCTGAAGAACATGGGAGGAGCGGGAGCTGGTGTTCCCATGTTGACAGCGGTACCTAAGCAAACTAACTTTGGGAATCTCCAACTAAGAGAGGGAACAGACCCAGATTTCCAAAGCTTTTATGTTCTGGGAAACAACTGCTTACTCTAAGTTGCAAATGGGATACCCACAGAACAGTATGCTAAATTGTACTGTCTAATTTGTTCCAGAAACTACCAGAGCCAATGAAAGGACTATATAGCACATACTTTCATTAGCATCTTTTCTTGGGTTCTTTATGAATGCAGAGAATTTTGCAAACACATCATTTCCTGCAGAGTTAGACTCAGGGTGGTTTGGTGCAAGTTTGGGATACCTGAGGAATTAAAAGAAACAAAAAAATGTTATGCAACTAGCCACATTTTTTTAATCTCCAATAATTTTTTAATATACATCATTTAAACTGCAGCATCGCCCCCTTGCAAACAACATATGATTACACAGAGCTTCTGGAGCGAATCATCCTAAACTAAGGATCGCTTGCCAAGTATGGCCTCTGGCCCATACCTAAACCATGTGGCTCACTTCCTTTTCCAAAGGGAGACAAGAAATGGAGGGCAGCTGCTGTCCTCAGGGAGAAACGGTGCATGGGTGGGAGATAAGATGCTGCTGSTGGTGGGAGAGCTAGTTTTGGGAGAAATGGAAGAGCTGCCGGGGTGGGACAAATCCCAAACCCAGCCCCTGGTGTGTACTGAGGTTGGCCCACCAGCCACTCAGAACAAGCACTGACAGTCTTTGCCCCAGGACTCCTAGGAYATAGGTGGCTTTCACTAGTGTTTTAACTACTTGTTCCCAGTAAGCGCAATTTGTACAGTGTGAAGAGGAAACCTCAAATACACACAAATGGAGGAAAAGAGGTCAGATTTCTGTAATGGTATGCAGGTTTCTGCATATACTTGCTGCAGCAGGGTGGATTTTATGCCTTGGGAATGACTGTAGTGGCATAACATAAACGTGGGCTAAAGGTGAAGGCAGTGGGAAGAGCGYAACCAGCAGCCTGGGGCAAACCCCGGGGCCAGCCCTTCTGCAGCACCAGGCCTCGGCTGTGTTTCACTTCCCTCCGAGTCGCCGCTCCCAACAGGTTCAACTGCAGTGGCCCCTCCTCAGCTTCCCACCCTCATTATAACTCAGGAAGCTAATCAAGGGCTCAATCCGCTGAAACCAAAGGGGACTCTGCCCCTGACCTGTGCCAAGGGCCAGGAGGTGCTAAAAGCAAAAGAAGTGGCTGGGGATACAGTACCGGGGCGGCGCTAACTTTTCTTCCAAGAACTCCTCAATCTTATTGACATCGGTTTTCACTTCACCGTCAAATGTCATGAAGGGAGGGTTCGTTCCCGGGGCCAGGTTCTGCAAGTCCGCGGGTTTTCTAATGGGAGGAAAGAGACTGGGTTAATCACAACAGGAACTACATTTTCAATTTCTATACTTAATTGCAATGAACTGTTTCAGCTTTGGAATGCCAGATTAATATCTGTCTTACATATAAATAAAACATAGCCAGCTGCCTCACACTGGGGTGGTGAGAATTAGCTAGCCCATACCTGAATGTGCTCTGAAAAGCTAAAACTGCAGTCTTATGTTACAGAGACCTACTACAAAACAGATTAAAATCTCAAATGCTTCGAAGGAGTTAGTCCACTTTCTATTAGTGAACATTAAAGAGGAGTCAGGCATACAAACTGCTGTCATAACACCGAGGCACAGTGCAAATAGTGTCTGCTGATTTGCGTGTGCTTTTCAAATCTGTCAGAAGAGATCCACCCTTTAAAATCACCGCTTTGGTAAAGATTCTCTGAAAAATGACAACTCCTACTGCAGCCTCACCTTTTCAGATCCACGGTTGTGACATTAAATATGACACCTTTTAGCCACAGAATCATGAAGAGTCGCTGAGAGAAYGGGCAATTTCCAATACTTTCCCCATCACTGCCAGCCTACAATAAAAAAAAAGTATGTATATATCTATAATAGTGAATTTTGATAGCAGATAGAGTAAAAAAGCAGAAAATCCAGATCTGCAGTGAGTATGTTTAACACATTACTTGTCTCTACTCATATGTACTTTCACAGTTTCTTTACACYCTTCTCCCAAAATGCACATAGATATGATGAATAGTCCTGTCATCTTGGACATTAATGTGTAAAGAATGTTTTCATAAGTTGAAAAACAAAATTGGAATCACAGCATTCTTTCCAAGGGTAAAAGTCTCYGCCTCATTTGTCTAAGTGTACATAAATCTACCTAAATCATTGCAAGATTAAAAAAGTTTAAATCAGTTTACGATCACAGGAAACAGGTATAAAAAGATTTACCAGCATAAATTGAGCAGTAATGCCTGAAGCACTTAAGGGAATAAACAGAATAAATCAAATAATAAAGTGTTTTAAACCGAACAACTGCAGGGGCCCAGGGAGAGGGAAGGAAGTTGCACAACGGCCTTGCTTCGGCTGAACGCGCGAGTCCCGGCGCCTGGCTGAACTGCGGGCTAGTGGAGCACGAACGCCACGTAACCGCAGCTAGCAGCCGAGGGGAACGCGAAGCGGGSGAGAGGGGCACGCGGTTGCCCCGCGGCTGAGGCGCAGGCCACCTCCTAGTTTTACACGCAGAGCTCCCACTTCTCACGCTTAAGCGCGACTGCGCCCGAGTCACGCAACCTCGCTGCCTCCGTGCACCTGTAATGATGATCTTTCACTTCGGCTAAGCAAATCCTCACCCGTTAGGGKAAAGCACAGAGGCTGCAGCTCACCACACGTGCCACCGCAGAAGCGTTGCTCTAATTTACTTCGTCTTGCATTTTGCTTAGAG
Organism: Rhea americana; assembly: GCF_003343005.1. Classification (NCBI taxonomy): domain Eukaryota; kingdom Metazoa; phylum Chordata; class Aves; order Rheiformes; family Rheidae; genus Rhea; species Rhea americana. The sequence goes on from NW_028185373.1 coordinate 127,561, forward strand.
GTTGCATTAGAATGAGGTGAAGCCTTGTGTAGTTGCCATTGGCTACGCTAGGCTTTACACGATGGTGTTGCAASAGATGAGAGGTCTGATCTTTCAGGCTTATGATTCTCCGAAAGTGTGCACTTTTAAAACTTGCTTCAACATTACAAAATTAAAAAATCAAGTGTGCCATTTACTTAGTTAATGGGTTAGTTCATTATGTTTGTAGGTGGTTTCATATAACCAAATGACATGCAGTAAGGAAACCAGTTCTGCTTGCTCTTTCACCTTTCTCTATGCTATCAAATTAATCTCAAAGMGAGCAAAAAGTTTTCCATATACAACATTACTGTTAGATTGTTTTAAAAAGCTCACCTTCACAAAGAGCTCTATGTCTGGAAATGAGCATCTAGTCTGGAGCGAGCAGTTTTCYGCCATGGAGCTCGAGGAAAGTAAGAGGAATGATCCTCGTCTGGCTCGATAAAAGCTCTTACTCTCCCTATCAACCTGACGGAGTCTCCTCGGATAACTTTCTGCTTCTTTCTRCTTTTGCAATTGTGAAACTACTGGCTTTTGTGGTAGCAAAAAACAAAACAGCCTATTGCCTTTTTCACTGCCTGGGAATAAAAACTTTCAGAAATGCTAAAAAAGCCAGACCACTGTATTAGCTAGTCTTGTTTTGTAGGTGGCAAAAATGAGAGCTYGTCATAAAAGCTACTCTTGTATTTTCCCTCCTACTCAGAGCACTGCTCTGTAGTGCTGTATAGTTTACAACAAGAATGATATTTGGCTGAAAACCACTGTGTATTTCATAAGAATGAGATGACTGCCAATGCTACTAGCATGTGCAATTCAAAACAGTACTAAATATGTGACACCATCWTTTTTTTTCTCAAAGAATGTTAACATATATCCTATCTGCTATGCAATGTGTGGCAAAACCTGGTGTAAAATCATGCTGCAGCCTGTGCCCGGTCCCAGTTGCTGTGCAAGGAGGGAGGCAGTTGTGGCACCGAGCTGCCCGTGGTGGGAACCTGCTCCCATCCAGGGTGCTCCTGGCTCTGCCATGCCACATGGCAGGCCTCTGCGGGAAGCCTCCAACCTAACCATTGGGTTGGGATCGGGACTTCCCAAGACCTAGAACAAACACTGGTCCAGGAGAAATGGTAGGACAGAAAAATCAATATATTAAGTATTCATTTATAAAAACAGATGTTCTCAGCCATAATAATGCAGAGTTACACAAGAAATGAAAAATCAGCTAYTCAGGGCGTGAAGGAGATATTAGTTCCATGTATGTACATAATGTTTCAGTGTCCTGGGCAAAGAAATGCCACATGTGATGCTTTCACTGCATCATGATCCGTAGAGGCTTTTCAAATGGAAAGTAGCATTAACACTATAAGGTGTAAAATCATTCAGTGTATACTGTGGGATCTTAAATAATTTATTACAGAGGAATTTAAACCATTAAACTAAGTCAGTAAAGAAATAATCTTACCCTAAGAGTTTGCTACGTTTGGRAATTACAGCACATGTGTCTAGAAAAGCAGTTCCTATAAATAATTTGACATTTTCATTCATTCAACCTTTATTAGGGAAAAATAAATTATCTCATCAGGGTTAACGTACCATTCAGAGGGCTATGTGATCAAGAGTGACAGCAGGATGAACTTTTCCCATTCAATTACTATGTTCTCCTGAACATTAAATACTAAAACTTTGGCTCTAACTTTTCCTGCTGGAGCTAAGGAAACGTGGCCGTTGCTTTGTTTTGTCCCATATTGCCTTGGTGACAGTAAATTTCAAGGAGTTAGACACAGCAGTTCCAGTCCGCTTTTCTGGGGATATGTCCATAAGGTAGAGTCAGAGATCCAGATCCAGACAGACACGTTACCATGACAAATATAGAAGCGAAGCAGACAATGTGTCCCAAATTGCTATTAAACTGGAGTGACAAATAGACTATCAGGAAGCTGAGGACTACCAGCAGCCTTGGAGAGGTTACAGAAGCAACTGCATGTCTTGTTTCTAAGTGCAAACATTTTAAGCATCTCACCACTATTTGGGAAGAAAATTTACTTCAGCACTACTGTTTTTTTTTCTCTTTTTGCAATGGATAAAATAGCCAACAGCCAATCTCTCATCCTTTTCTCTTTATGACTCTGCTAGCAACCTATAACAAAAAGTAAGTCACTTGAACACTGAAGAAATGAATGAGAGATTAAGCATTGCTCCAACCAGTAGCGCTCCAACAGACTGCTCTAACTGTTAAGATGATAGTTCATTTGGGGTTTTTGAAGTGCTTTTATTGGCCAGTCCTGCTGGCGTTAAACACCCCTCTAAAGTCCAAGAGGCTGCTGATCTTTACATTTTGAGCTGTCTCCCTATCCCACAACAAACAGGGGATTTAAATCATGTCATACCATCCGAGTTGCATTCTGTGCAATGCAGGGAGCCCAGTCTCCAGCCAGCACAGCTGAGGGCACCTACCCAGCCTTGCTGTCCCCTGTGGTTACAGGAACCACTTTGCTTTGCAGCAGAAGGGAGGCAGCGGTCACTCAGGCAGCCAGAGCCATGAAGCKGGTGAGCAACATCTAGTTTTAGGAGGTTGAAAGCCATTTGGTCTCCCGGGAGCTGAACTCTGGGCAGGAGATGGAGGGAGGACAAACCGCCAGAGTTTCTACTAGCCCTAGTGGGGGACAGATAACGCTCAATTTCTTTCCAATCTACAAAGCTGGAGGCAAGTGACAGAAAAAATATGGTAGCCCACACAATAGCACAAGCTGTTACTTAACCTTTGCTTGGCGCAACAACAGCAAGTAGTCCCTGCTGAAGTGACTGCAAAGATCTCAAACACCAAATCGGACTCAGCACTTGACATGTTTTGACCCAGCAGCAAAAAGATACTGCAGTCAGTTTTGTGTAACCTTAGCTGAACATGCTGAACAGCCCAGAATATGACTACTTTGGCCTAGCAAGGAAACCAGGGTGAATACAGCCAGCTAAAATTACTTCAACATCCATTCTGGCTTACAGGAGACAACACTGTTCTCATAACTCAGCTCATCTAATCCAGRGAGCTACAATTCCTACCGGATAGAAAAGCATTCATTACACATACCAAAGGTCTTCATTCAAGTTTCCAAGCAGAGGGTCTCCCTTGTTGACACCCACACTCAAAAATCATGACTCAGGACACTGAAATAGCTTGATAGCTCTGGATTCAGCAGCACAATAGCTGAATGATGCCATCATCATATGACASTGTACTTTCCAATAACGGGTAGCCTTTTATTTTTTAATACAGAAGTGAGAGTGTGTCTCAGTATCATACCTTGCAGGAACATGATACAGCAGTGAGAGAATCAGAAAAGGCCTGCCCATCCATTTGCTAAAATACTAAAAAGAGGACAGCACAGCTATCCCAGGAGTAAAACTCCCTCCCCAAAGCCTTTCAGGGATACATTACAATGAGCTGGGATCRATACATGCACCAATTTAACTAACTTCCTCACCCATGTGTTTTGTKATGACCCAAGGTGAAATCTTAATTCCAGTGAGGTCAAAGGGAGTCTTGGTGTTGCTTCAGCRGAAGATTGTGTTTCCAAACTGATTATAATCTTAATGACCAGGTAAATAGTGGTGTAATTGCAAGCTGACCTTCACCTGCAACTGGTGGGATATTCTCTTAACATCCAAACCTTGCTGGCGAAGCAGGCAAAGTCACAAACACTCAWGCCTGGTTTTTTATGCTGTTCTGCTACTTTAATGCATGCCTAACCAGTGTCTTGAATAAGTGGCATTTACATTTTAATTGTGATCAGTCAGGGGGTCAATATGCTATTTTTTTAGTAACACTGGGATTTAATGAGTTCATTAATCAAACAATTACGACAGCCATTGCTGCAGATGAGAAACATTTCAAGCTGTGCATAGAAGCTTTCTTTCAGAGCCTTCAGAGTCGTAGGCAGGGGGTTGTATACTGTGACAGTAACAACTTATTAGACCTCTCTGTAATCATGTGCCATTACTTAATGGGATTATTAGCCACCACTCCCTGCTTGCATTAATTTTTCTCTGTTCCACGCTTTCTTTGGGTTTTCTTTTTCTTATTTTTTGTTTGATTTGTGAGCGTGTGTGTGTATGCACATGTGTGTTGGGTCTTACTCAAAGATACCAAAAAGGGGAAAAAGCTCTCCACACCCTTCTTTCCACTAGTGCTTAAGCTCACAGGCATAAGCACCATCACATCTTAAGCCAATTTCATGAGGTAGCCAGACCTTATGCACAAGATATTAAATAGGGTCACAAAAGAACCATATTCATCTCTTGGGGCTGCTGCCGCTTTGATTCAGCTGCTCTGCTTTTCTGAGTTGMCTCAGCACCCTTATCTATAGCAAAAAGATAGTGCCTTTAGTTGCTCTGCCTCTGGAACTGGTATCAGATTTTGTTTTGTAACAGTTTCTGTCTAAACTTCTCAGGAATCTTTTTTTTTTTAAGGTTTGACCTCAAATGTTTTGTGCATCCAAAATTTTGATGAGAGTGGAATTTATTTTTCTCAAATTTTTTATTTCCTTCTGAAGGTTTGAGGGGGAAAATATTTCAAGAAAGAGCAGAGAAGGCTTGTTTGTTTGTTTTTATATAATTACATACCCTACAACAGAAAGGAGGACAGGGAGCACAACTTTTTCATCCCTCAAGCTGAACTCCAATTCCATTTTTTTTTCCTTCAATGCAAGGGAGCTATGTTACCTCTTTTCCTGTATTTACTCTAGCTAAAAGGTAGGTTTATGCAGCAAGTGGAGCAGAACCACTGCCTACTGGGAGGGAAAGAGCTGTCCAGCTGGGAACACCCTCATGTGTCTGCCTCCTTCCTATTCCGCTCAGCCAGTGATCTCAGGCTTAACTGGAATTTTCCTGCAAGTGCCGTGTTTGATCCCCAGCTATCAGACAGTTTTTGTGTGTTCATCCTTCTCATACCACCCTCACAGCTCTCCTTTCCTTTTCACATTGCATTTGGTGTCCTGTCAAAGAAAAGCAGCAAAAGCACCAGGCTMAAAACTACCGCCTGAAAAACTAGGAGCAGTTTGCGAGCTTGGGTCAGAAGCAGGAAGCTGCCGTGAAATGAGCCCGGGTGCAACTTTCGAGAACAGCAGCTGTTTTGCTTTAATTCCTCCCGGGGACGTGCTCGTCCTGCATGGCTAAACTGAGCCGGTCACGTGCTGGTGCCCACTGCCACCCCACGCAGCTCTGCGCGCGCAACGGGAACTCTGCATCCAGCGCCGCTACCCCACCGGGGATGCCTGTCACCTACCTGAGGGGGCTAAGGAGAAAGTGGAGGGGTCTGCCCACGTGTCCCCTCCTTCCAACCCTGAGACAAAACCCCGCTGCCCTCTGCTTCACCGTAACGCCTTCAAGCCATTTTTTAAGAGTCTGGTCATGCATGCACCATAACTTCCTGAAATGAAATAGTCCTCAAATTTCTTAAAAACAATACCAGAAGCATCTCCTTATCACTGAAGGTAAATTATTTACATGGCCAGTCACTTGGCGGTTGCTGCACCATTTAACTGCTTCCTGCAGAGCTGACAAGTTGGCCAGGGCTTTGTGGTTGTGGTTAATGCTCCTTCCACTCAAGCCGCGTGGCCCAAACCCATCGCACTGAAGTGCAAGTGGGAGATGAACCCAGCCATTTTTCTTTCCCTGTTTGCATGCATTCAAAGCAGGTCTCAAATCATAATATTATCTCACATTATCATGATTTGAAATGATAAAAATCCTAGAGTTACTTTTATCAGTGTGGAATCTTTGTTTTAAGGGAGGGGAAGAAAAGCGTTTTCACTAAAGACCTTTTATAAGGAGTCCTCATCACCAATAAGTTTCACAGATTTGGAGAAATAATGCTGACAAGACCATAGGCAGAGAGACAGAAAGCAGTATGGACAGAGRGGAACCTCCTGAGGTTCAACAAGGGCAAGTGCAGAGTCCTGCACCTAGGGAAAAATAACCCTAGRCACCAGTACAAGCTGGGGGCTGACCTGCTGGGGAGCAGCTCTGCAGAGAAGCACCTGGGAGTGCTGGTGGATGACAAGTTGGCCATGAGCCAGCAATGTGCCCTTGCAGCCAGGAAGGCCAGTGGTCTCCTGAGGTGCATTAGGAAGAGTGTTGCCAGCAGGTCGAGGGAGGTGATCCTGCCCCTCTACTCAGCCCTGGGGAGGCCTCATCTCAAGTACTGTGTCCAGTTCTGGGCTCCCCAGCACAAGAGAGACATGGAGCTACTGGAGAGAGTCCAGCACAGGGCTACGAGGATGGTCAGAGGGTTGGAGCACCTGCCCTATGAGGAACGGCTGTGAGAGCTGGGCCTCTTCAGCCTGGGGAAGAGAAGCCTGAGGGGGATCTTATCAATGTGTACAAGTACCTGAAGGGAGGGTGTCAAGGGGAAAGGACAAACTCTTTTCAGTTGTCCTGTGTGACAGGACAAGAGGCAATGGGCAGAAATTGAAGCACAGGAAGTTCTGCCTGACCGTGATGGGGAATTTCTTCCTTGTGAGGGTGACGGAGCCCTGGCACAGGTTGCCCAGAGAGGTTGTGGAGTCTCCTTCTCTGGAGATATTCAAGGCCCACCTGGATGCAACCCTGTCTAACATGCTCTAGGTGACCCTGCTGAGCAGGGAGACTGGACTAGATGATCTCCGGAGGTCCCTTCCAACCTTACTGATTCTATGATTCTATGACTGCACTCTCGTACTCCCACTAGCACAAAGAGCCTTCAGCCTTGACACAGGTCCTAAGAGACCCACATATTAGGCTGCAGGGTAACAAGAGATTTTTTTAGACATCAATCTTGTTGTGTTGGTGTTTTGTGACAGATACATTGTTTTACTTCAAAAAAAATCTTTGAAGGTACAAAACTTGATTTTTTTGATGTCTGCTACAGTATTCATGCAGATTACTATAGTGCCATAGTGCTGAAAAATACAAAAATTTTCAGTATCAGTTTTGTAAAAATGCAATAAAAATACAGTTGCAAGTTGTTCTGATTCAACAAAAGCAACTATAATGCACTGCAATAACATATGATAATGTGCTACAATAACATATGATGCATGCTGATGCTATAGAAGCACCACAGATATGTCATTTGGGTAAGCTCATGTTCAAACTACAGGTTTTCGTGAGGAGGAAAGAGATTACATGGAATTTTCTCTATCTAAACACCATGTTCATTTTGTGGCCTAGGGCTAGGGCATATACACCCAAACACTGAATTTTACAGAACTGTTTGGATGCCACCTACTGGACTCGAAATGAAAATCTTTTGACTTCTGCTCCTGCAGTGATGAGCAGTGGCAATGTCAGATGTTACCACATCAAGAGAGGTTTTGCCTTAGAGAAAAGTCTGCAGACTCCCACCCTCAATATTACCTCAGATACTGAAATAGTACTTTCAGGTTAAGTTTTAAGATAAAGTAKCCCAGCCTTCTGTAATTTAAAATACATTTTAAATGGACAGAAAGTAAACATTTCTCCACTAATTATTTTAGTACTTTTAAACAGACATGTAGTTCTGCCCRTTTGCTAATATCAAGCATTTAAAACAGATGTTTCCAGCTGCTGTTTAATTTCTCCACTGAACTGCAGAAATGTTCATATTCAGAATGTTGGTGGTGGTTGGGATTCCTGCGCATAAATTGTATTTTGGTACTTACTAGTGTGGACTCTTGCTCTGTGTGAGATCCCCAATAGTGAACCTCAGTGTAGACACTTCAGGAGAAATATCTCTCTCTCTCTCTCTCTCTCTCTCTCTCTCTCATTTGTTTTTTGTTTGTTTGTTTTCAAACAAACTGAGCATCCCGATCTCTGACGAGTACCATAAAGATTTTTGTCTTAAAAATAATATTTCTGAATATAAAGAGAAATTTAAGAACATGTATCCAATTTTTTATTTTCAACAGTATTACAGGGTTTAGAGAACACAAACCATTATCATCCATAGTTTGAAGAACGACAACTTTGCAAGCTCAACAACACAGTTTTTGTCCTAAATCTTAATTAAGCTTTCATGTTAAGAAGGCAACAGTAAATATAACTACAAGCATTCTGCTAAAAATAGCBGCTTTCTCTTTTTATGGTGACAAGATTAAAAAAAAAAAAAACAGCAGAGGGAAAAGGGAGGGGAGCAAGTACACTAAAATCTTCTCTCTAAAGAATGAGGGGCTGTTTTGGCTTTGCCCATCCTCTGCTGAAGCTGGAAGTCTGCCTGTACTGAGTCAAGTGCAACCGGGACTAACTATGAGCGCTCTCCTTCCAATAACACTAACATCTGGTACTGCACCAGAACAATGTCTATGGTGAAGTAGGAAGCATGGCCCCATCCCACATGGGCAGGAATAATCTTCTCTATCCTCCACCCCTAGTGCAGGAAGGACAAGTTAGGACTTGGAAGATTACCACAGCTGCAGCCTTCAGCTGCATCGTAGACAAACTCCCACTCTGCACTCCCCTCGGAGCACATATTTGGGTTGCTCAGGATGTGATCTCAGTAGTGAGATCATTAGATGCAAGACTGAAAGGATCCTAATGACCACTCATCCAAATTAACACCCATGCTGGCAAGTTGCAGGGTGTATTACAGGACATGCAAARTCAGCCATCTGGAGAGTCAGCAGAAAAATGGACCTTGGGGCTTCTGAATGTCTCCCACTCTCTCCCCTTCATCCTACTCCTCTTTCAAACCACAGTCTGTGTGTTAGGGAACACATAGCTTTTAAACAGGTAAGTAGACTCACCAACTGCAAATGGAAGGATGGGTCCTTTGAATTTTCTATCTGCTAAAGTTTGTAGCCTGTTGAATGGCAACCTGAAATGCAGCTAGTTACACTGGATCAAGTGGATTTAATTTTGTTGTCAAAATAAAACAGYTTTTGATTGCAACTCCTGTGCACCCATAGGTGAGAAGTGACAATAAAAAAAACAAAGCATTGATCCACTTTACATCCTAATGATCCAGGCTGCAAAWAGACACACTTTGGTAAGAGAATGTGATGTAAAGGGTTTGTGGTCAGATCAGAACACTGTGCAAAACCTGGAGGCAGATGAACACAGAAAGGCAGGAAGGAAATCTGAAGGAGGAAGCAAAAATTCAATCTGCATGCACTTAGGCTACATCATGAACCACTACTGGCAAGARGCATGAAGCCCTCTCTACTCTAGCCAATGGATGTGGTGCGTTACAGGGAGACCAGCAGCTCAGAAGGTCCCACTGCACAGAAGAAAACATCATTAGCCAAAAAAMCAGATGACATCTAGAGCATGAAGGCAGCTAGAAACAACTCAGTTCATGAGCCCTGCTGGCTTTCCTGTTTTCTTCCTCCCGCTCACAAAAACGAAATCATGCACTAGAGCAGGAGGGAGCCTTGCAAGTCCTGCCTGGCACTGCAGACAAACATAGGGATGTGTTTCAAGCAGAGATGCTGGAGAACTATCTACTGAAAGAGAGATGGAGCCTGGCAGCCCAAAAGGCAGGAAATACAGCATTACCAGTGCAGCATCCTTGCAGACCATCAYGCACCCAAACAGCTCAGGCCTCACAGAGGCCAGGAGGACTCAGAAGGCATCTCATCCACCAGCTGACCTGATGTTGTAAAGTCATCAAAACAAGGTACAGGCACATATGGAACCATCTAGCAGAACAGCAGCAGCAATGGATAGGGAGCAAGTCTCCTCCCTGTGAAAACAATACCATCAGGGAGTATTCAAAGATGAGATGCTTCAAAGATGAGAATACTTGGAAGATTGAGTTTCATCAAAAGGCTGGTGATAAGGAGTGATAACTTTCAAACAGGTCTTACCTGCTACGTGCCTGGGCCAAGCAACAGAAGGTTGCTCTGGGCACTTGTAGCAGACATCAGCAGGGTGCAAATCATTAAAGCATGTACTTAGGTCCTCCCTTTGATAAAGAGCCAGTTCAGCAGCCCAAACATGCAGCCATCAGGTGTTATTGCCCAGTGCACAATTCACAAAGCAGGCTACAGAGGTGATTTCTTAGGATCTTACTCTAAGCAGCTATGGGGTATGGAGCTCCAGGGCACGGAGCCTGGATATTTTACTATCAGCTACTAAACTGATGCAGACACGCACAGATGAAGAAGAATGTGGTTGGGATCCTCAAACAGAAGGATTCCTTGGTCAGCCCAGCTTTCCCCTTTGCCTCATGGGGAAAGGGAGAAGTGTGGACATTTAGTAGTAACTAGGAGCTATGTACTAAGTCCTGCACAAATCTAGGATGAAGAGACTGCTCCTAACTTAAACAGAAAACATATATGGAGAACATTAACAGTCCTTTATATAATGCTGTGTTAGGTTGAGGTTTTTAGCCAAAACTGGGCCAAAAAGAAATGCCAAGGGAAATAGAGCACAGGAAGTGAGTACAGGTGAAAGGTGGTAAAAGGAATCAACTTTTCACCTGCACAGCTTCAACTGACCACAGACCACAATTAAACTCTTTTTTTTGTGATAACAAAATAAAAAAAAAAGTAGATTAAAGTTTGAGTCTACCTACAGTTTGGGTGTTAATTAGGTATATTTACATGCTGCAAAARTAATGATGCGGCTTATTAGTGTTTATCTTATTAGTAGTATTTGCTTATTATTAGTGATAATATAAGATGGACTCTGTGCTGGAACAGTGCTCTTCTGGCTCTGAATCTGAGTCCARACTGAGCTTCCAGCTGCAGGATTAATGAAACTGTTGCTACCTCACAATTTAAATCTTGCCAAGCTTCAGATGGTATGTCTCGAAGACTGGCTACCTAGCGTTTCACATCTTCTAATAATTTCATTAATAAGACTCTCTGCCTTCTTTTAGGCTTCTGAAATTATGCATTTATATCTTTTTTTCACGTAGTATTTGATATTATGATTATGTTGTGTCATTAGATTTCATAATTCATGCTTTCAGTGAGGCTCTTTAAAAATGAGATAATCAAAATACTTTGGCTTTTGTTTGAACTACCTCTTTGAATTCTTTTGGTCCCCTGAACATGTTGAAGGATTAACAGAGTGCTGGAGTTTCTTTACAGAATATTTGCCTCGCTCTTAGGTATTCTGTATTAAACAGTGATCCCCGCTCAAAGGGGTTATATACACCTGGAAAGTCTAATCCTCTATAGACGATAGAAAGGAAAAAGAAGTCTGAAGCTGTAATTCTCTCTGGTTTCAGTTCTCTCTTTCCCCAAGATGCCAGCAGGCATTTCAGAACAGAGAAAGCCTCCATTATTCTAACTTTTGCTACCTTATTTACTTACTTATGGTCTGCTGGGTAAGTAATTATTACCAAAATTAACTTAATTACTTAGTAAGTAATTAAATGATTTTGATGCAGAGGAATCCATTTTCCTTCATTAAGAAGTAACTTTGCCGCAAAAAACTTCTTACCTTTCTGAAGTACTTTCATAAACAATTAGACCAACCTATTTGGTCTGAAAAGCACTAAAAACCAACACAAAGCCCCTTTCCATGTTAATAGCTGCGTCTCTCAAAACTGACCAAGTGAAAACAGCAGTATTAACCAAACGTTACTTAAGAGAGAAAAAAAAAAAAAAAAAAAGAGAGAGAGAGAGAGAGAAGCAGAAGGTATTTCGGTTCAAAGGTTAACTTGTTCCAGAGCATTATAGGCATCAGTTTACAGGAACTTATAATCCAAACATCTCCAGAACCACTAGTAAGGACAGAAGGTAGCATTCAGTATTAAGAAGTCAATCAGATATGTTAGACCTTTTTTTTTTTATTTTATCCTTTATAGAAAAGGCCCAAACTCACTCCTGTTGTTTAAAGGAAGCACCCACTTTCGATTTTCAGTATCTACAATCTCTTCAGTATTTCTACGAAACAGCGTGTCTACCTGCATGCAGGTCTTCTAATTCTTGTAATATGTTTCTAGAAGCTGTGGTCTTGCTGATATTCGCTCCCAGTTAAGTTAAAGGAATTATGAAATTAAACCTATGTATGTATGCACTCTTACAAAAGAAATGTAAAATAGTTCTGCTGATTTACATAAATTACTGCTGTTAACCTTGGGGCAGGCCTTTAATGCTGTCACAGGTATTTTCAATTGCAACTATGGCTCTCTAGGGAYAGTTAAAAGCAGTCAAACAACAGGTACTCTTAAAAAAAATAAACTAAAATCAAATTCAATAGCAAGATGAAAAATGCAAATTGTGGATTTATTTCCTCAGATATCTTGCAACTACCTGCGTTAGGTCTGCAAGCAAAGCAACCATGTACTCGGCATAACGTGGCACAGCGCTGTGCCGGGGTCAGGATGAAACCATCGGTACCTCTCAGCAGGGAAAGCCACTAAATAAACATAAGGGGTGCCTGCAGCTTACTAGTTGGCATCCACAGTAGAATAAGCACATGGTAATAAAGCAGAAGCAATGGGTAACCAGTAATCCACTGCTTCGCGAACTAAACAATAATTTGCTTAATTAATAAATTATTTCAACAATGATGCCTGACCATCACAAGCAAAACTATTTGAAGCAGGCGCTTCTCTAGCACTGCGCTCCAGGGAGGGGGAAGGCGGCCAGGTGCTCCTGTGGCCACACCAGCACTTAGAGGGAACCATAAAGGAGTCTTCCCAGGACTGCTTCAGTTTTGAGGAGATTTTTGCCTTGCGCTCCAGGATTGCCACCCCCAGAAGGGCTTGCAGTGCTTCAGCAAGCCCTGCCACAGGGCTGGGGAAAATGCAATGTTTTCTCTGGTTTCCATCTCCAAGTCTTAACGCAGCCACCACGGATAGCCTTCAGTGGGCCAGATTTTAAACTTCTTAGGAAAAAGAACATGTCCTTTTTATTGCTTGTTACACACTGGGCCCATACTAACAATAACTAGTAACATGTTGCTTCACAAATACAATGATTTTCTGTAATAGCTTACTATTTTCCTAAGACACTCTGTAAAGTTATTTCAACAGATAAGTACTAATGGTGATTATGAATGGGAAAAAAGTACTATTTATCTCTACCCTTTTACAAGATTTACTTATAAGATCCTATTTAGGAAGTTTGCAAGAACTATGCAAGGCAAGGAAAATGAAACGCAAAAACAGATAGGAAAATTGATATATGGCTAGCAAAGACTAAAAAACTTCAACTACAATTCAGTAGGGAAGTCTTGCAAAACCTAGGAATATCATTCTCCTATACAAGTAATTGTAGTATTGCTTCAGTTACATTTGTTTTAGATCTCAAAATAGCACTACTTTCAGTTACCCTCATTTGTTTGTGTTTTTTAAGTACACAATGATAATGGATTATACGTTTATTACTCACAGAGAGCGACTGAGATTTTTCAAACCAATGGAAGTAATCATTGCACGTTCTGAAAAATGGAAGCCATTCTATTTTACTCGAAGATGTGACAAAATCTCTATTGCCCTCAGAAAGACCACTCTTTCTAATCCCTATCCTCTCTAATGTGAAGATTCTTAATTTAGTTTCAAAAACCACCAATAGCCTAAGCAAACTGAGCCCTTTTTAACTGAACTTAGTTAAAATCTGAGCACATGTGAACACTGGGAAACACTGCCCAGCTACTGATCACTAGCTTTGCACATTTATATCCAAGCAATTCAAAACTGAATTGCCTTTCACTACGAATTCCGACTAGAGACTTATTTCTGTCTGTGTTTGTGTTAATGTGAACATTACCAGGTCACAAGTGCACAAGCAACACACCAAATGCTATTAGCTATTTATCCTGTTACAAGAATTATGTTTAAATACCTCAATGCTATTTCTAAGCCGCACTTAATAACACGGCAAGACACCAGTTGAACATTCTGCATTGGGACAAAAATCTTATATCCCTGATAAATTCTTGCGAGGAATTACTTCAACAAAAGAGTATTATATTCTAGAACACATTATAGGTCCTTGAAAAACAGATTAACTGGTATTTTACTGACACATCCCGTTTTACACTTTACCATATGATACTTAACCAGCAACATAGCTGTGCTGTTGCAATCTAAAAGCAAAAACTATACATACATATAAACTAACAATAATTCAGGTTGTAAATAAATTAGTTTAAAAAAAAAGAAGTAAATGAACAATTTTATGCTGCTTTAGGAAGCAGGTCATTAAAAGTATGGTGAGGGGCTTGAGAAAATAATTGTTCAGTGGTATTTGTAATTGTGATGATTAAACCAAGCTGGTAAGGTGAAATATGAAGAGAGGGGATTTTTTTTTTCCTCCTCCACCTCCAGCAGTGATATTTTGATCCAAATAGAAAATAAGCCAGATGACCAGGTAAAATGTTACCAGTAAAAAAAACCCTATCAGCTCCAGCAGGAATTAGCAAAGACTTGTCCTGAAAGAATAGTTTAAATTAGGTTCAAGTACCTGCAAAAAAACATTAGCTTGACACATTGTCTTGCCACAGGAACCTGAAGCTTTCCGCCTCTYGCACATGTCTGGTACCTCACACTGCTATCCAGCACACAAGTCTCACATTTTTCATTTGTACACAACTGCTGCGTGAACATCTTTTGCTAAGTAGCTCTCAGACAGCAATTTAAGATGACATATACACAAACCGCCACTGTTTGGCTTGAGAAACTATTTGTATTAAGGAATTAAACACGCTTCCTTGAGAGCTGATGAGGCTGATGTTATTGAAAGCAACTGGAAGGCAATCTCTCGACTTGCTCGGTCTTCTATCAGTAAATAATCAGACGCTGCAAATGGAAACGCATATAATGAAATGTCACGCTGCGATAAGGAGTTATCGGAGCAGAATTATTATCACGTAACCTTCATATGGCATTTACTTACAGTCCTAGGTGAGAGCCCAAGGAACAGGCAATTTCTTACTTTTTAGAAGAAGCAATGAGATCTTGGCTCAAAAGTCAAGACACAGAGAATACAGTCAGCCACGGAACACAAGTATATCTCCACGCTTCAGCTCCCCTTCTATAAAACACGAAGTATTTCCTTTTGCTAAGATTATAGTCTCTGAAGAGCAAGGTCTATTTCTTGCTCTGAAGTAGACAGCCACCCATTCAAAGTGACTTCGTCTGCAATAAACATCCTAAAAACATGTAGTCATATTAATGATTTTCATTACCATTTCTGCTTCATTAAACTATCTTTTAAAGAATAACCATAAATAGAACTTTGCATGGATCCTTACAATAAAGAGCACAAGACTGTACGAAATGCAGAAACAGGGCGTCCCTCTGATGGCTAACCCAGGCTAGGGTCCATAAAGGTGAAATGCCCCAAAAGCTGAAATTTTTTGTCAAGAGAGTGATCATAAGATTGTCTAATCCCCTTCCTACACATTGGGCAGCAGAGTTCTGGAAATAATCTATTTCAAATGGAAAAAAACACATAGGGAAAAAATTGTTGTAGGATCAAACTGGAAGGTTTTTGGTCAGTGAATTGAAAAAAAAGTTTATTTTTGCTGGTAGGCAGTTTAATAAAAGCAAAATACAGATTCTCACATGGACTGAGTATCTTTTATAACACCCACATGGGAACGGGACACAATACCTCTTTATCTTTTYTATGTCCACTATATTTTTTTCCTCAAAGCATGTGGCAGCTCATCTCAGCCCACAACAAATCCCCAAATCAGCTGCAACCAAGGGCCACTGGATACCTGTTGCTATTATAGGAAAAAACAGCATGTGAACCATATCTTGCCTAACCCGTAAGGCTGCTGGRTACTCCTGACTCCTCACACTTTATCTTTCTGATGCTGTCTTGTCTCACTTTGCAGCTATTATTAAATATTGATGGTGTTAGAGAGAGAGAGGAGAGAGAGAGAACAGGAATAACTCTGTAACTCTATGTCTATGGCACTTGCTCGAGTGAAGGATGCAYGCTAATCTTCTGCTCCAGGCAACAACATCATTTTGGGAACAGTGCCTACATCCAGACCAAAGACTGGCAGGTAGTATTTCCTCCAAAAAAGAAAAGAAAATCTTTTATTTAATCTGAACAACCTGCAAAATTTGACCTGAATTCATTAATAGTTTTCATTGACTATACTTACATTTTTCGATGAGTTCARTATCGGCCAACCCCCTTTGCTTCCCTCCCCCAGAAACTCGCTCGTCACATTCTGATGGTTTAGATTCRCGAATGCCAGAGGAGTGCTGTGCACTCGTTTGTTACTATGAATCAAGCCTCAGATCAGACAGACAGCAGGAAAATTCCCAAGCACAAGCTGCGTGATAATCACCTAATGCAGCAGCTGGCAAAGTTTCTAAAGTGACTCGTCAAAGTTTTTAGAGATGCGGCCATCCAGGACCTACAGAACAAAGGTTSACTTCTGACAACCAGGGGCCAAGGACAGGAAGCAAATCAGGAACATTTTCATCTTTGCCCCTGGTTTGTAAAGCATGTGCGATCGGCCTCCCGATGAAGACACAGGAACTTGGTGAACACAGGCTGCGCACTTGAATTTTGGGCAGCAGGGTGATCTCATGAAAACCTCCTGCAGGTTTCAGAGAGCAAGAAACGCAGGACGTGCCCTAGGACTGAAGCAGGAGAGTAACCCCTGTTTAGCAAAGGGCTTAAACGTCACATGGCTTTAAGCCTATGCTTAAACACATGGTGAGGTGCTTTAGTGAATCACTGCACTCAGAGTAAATAGAAATAGGAAAAGGTATAGGAATGTAGTTTTGAAGACGTTCATTTAAAACATTTTTTGCCTAAAATAAGCCTAGACAATAGCACAGATGTTTAAGACTGGTATAACATTATGGGCATRCACAGTTTTAGGACTTCCAAAGCATGGACAAAAAGGTGGCCCCGAGCAGTATGACTGGATTATACCGAAATAATCAAAAGTTAGACGCAACTTCACATTTGTGGTTACTTATGTGTATCTGTATAATCCTATAGTTAGAGTGTTTCTGRAACAGGCTTCGGGCTGTAAAATGTCAAAACCACTATTATCATAAGTAAATAGAGCAGTGCTGCTCCATTAAGCATGCCTCCAAGAGCAAAGCTGCAAAAATAATTTTGGTGTAACTTTTAAAGCTATTCTTTAGTGAGTGGCTCCAAGGAATTTATTTCTTTGTAGAAATCTAAGCTTTAAAAAGTTGAGAACCGGCATCACCAAAAAGGAAAGCAGGGGCAGGTAAAGATTATACATCCAGAAAATTTGCACAGCTTTTTGAGAAAAGGGTTGAGATTGTTGCCTTTTGAACAAAACAATTTTATTAAAATTAAAAGACTGCTGAAAGAATACTCAGCTTCCAGAAAAACCGCTGCAGGTGCACAGGGCCCGCACAATAAACTGAAGAGTTATGAAAGGAATTCATAATGCGAGTTCCTCTTAAGCTGTATTAGGGAACCCTAAATTGCTATATTCCTGCTGACAAAACAGCCGAGAGAGGGCAAATACCCGTGGGAAGTTAGCCAGTTTCCTGCTTTACAAGACAGCCTTGGAAACAGAACTGTATGTGTTTCAACTCATACCAAGCCTCCACCGGCTTGGTACTCTGCATATAGCTGTGTATATGTATGTGTGTGTGTATGTGTGTATATATATGTATATATATTCAAAGGAAAAAATATTACCATACAAGCCATTAATCAACCAGCAGCCAGCAAAGGGGGACTATTCTGATTTTGCTGGGCAGTCCTACGTCCCCAACAGGGCTCCGTTTGATTCTGGGTTCAGTAGATTTAGGCTATATAGTGCTTGTGCACTAGTGCTTAGGCACTCCAGTACCTAAGCTTCCCCCCACCCCAAACCTCTCTTAATCCATAAATACTAGGGTAGTATAGCTCCATGCATACAAGTCTCTACTTTTACCCTCCTGAGGTCATCTGAATTCTGAGTTCCTACAGTGAATCCGTATTAAAAATCAATAGCAAACACGTACCTACTTTCATCCAACACAGAATGTCTGCTATTTTCCTTACAAACCACACTTATCTGATTTACAGACTGATTGCACTGATGAGCAAAAATCCAAAACTAAAGCATAAGCACCTCCTCAGTGCTCTTACTGTAAATGTTTATGTCAAGCTTCAGGTACAGAACAGAGTCCACTGAATAGACATGCAAGCTATGATGATTTTCTAGAGACTTAAGCTCCTGCTTTCCACAGACTTCATAGCCACAGCACTCAAAGCCTAAAGGTTCAGTTTTAGAACCACCCATTTTTACTTTAAGTTATGCACAAAGCACAGTTCCATCACATCACATAAAATAAAAACATCTTTTTCCATAGTATGTAACGCACATTACCATTTAAGCTGGATAAGTTAACTGTGATGGCACAGTTTGGAGACACAGATGTAAATGCTTGTTATTTTCTATGTYTCTTGTCACAGCAAGGCTTCTGACATTTTTAACTTTCTTGTTTATCAGCACTTTTGATAATCCAGCATGTCTTTAAGTATATCAAGTCAGTCAAGCACATCTCAGGAATGGTGCAAGGAATGCTGCATCAGTAAAGCAACCTCATTTTTACTGGAGCATAACAGAATCTAGAATCACATAAAAACTTTGTTCCCTTGTAGGAAAGAAGTAAGTCCCTGAATGAAATAAATGACTTTGAATTAGAGTTCAAGAATGTCCAAAAGATCAGATAAAGCCTACTGCTTTTCACTGGATAAAATCTCTTACCTTAAGCTCATGGGTAGCTTTTACTATATGCCATTTAACCAAGAACGTAAGCAAGAATGGTCTTGGAAGGGGAAAAATCTCAGAGAAGACCTCATGTTCAAATTTGATTGGTTAGCTGAGTGTTGGTGCTCAGCACATACARCTGAATTACCATCCCTAGAAACTTTCAAAATGATGAAACTTGTAGCTGTGACTCTGGTGTTTAAGTTTCACATCTGTAAGAAAATATRAAACTGACAGGTAGGAAATTTGTTCTTTTTCTTTTAATTTAGAAATGGAATTTTACATCCTATATAAATTCTTAAGGTTTTGATTGTTTAAAAAATTTTTTTGAATAATTTTGACTAGAGTTCTATTATACTCAAGTAGTAAGATAAACTTTAAGTATTACATTTTCTGAAAATTAAAACTCTGGTGGAGGCAGGAGGGTAGCATACACATTCCATTAACCTCAGAGGACAACCAGCTAGCAAGTTTCGACAATCCCCAAGGTGTCCTACTCAAGGTGCCAGATATGCCTCACAGAATTACTGAAGAACAATCAGAAAGTGTATCTGGATGCCCCTTGCAAACATTTGACTTTGAAACATGAAACACTACTATCTAAAGGAAATATACAGTGCAGATTGTTTCATGGGAGAGTGGAAATCAAATAGGAGCCTTGGGAAACCCACAAAACAATTTTGATATGGTCTTGCTCGAGGAGTCTAACATAGTTCAGATTCATTTTGAGCACAAACCAATTGCCTAAACACAGATGTCTACTGTCTTTCGTGGTGCCTTAGCATAGCCTGTGTGATGTTCAGCAGCTGGCCTAGAAGGACATCCTTTCCCATAGATACTACTAATTGATCATCAAAGTGTTCCTTCTTCTGTCATCATTAATTTAAAAATATATTTTAAAAAGCTTAATTTTTATATTTTTGGATTACAAAGTCACAATAAATGTTTGCATCCTTATTACARCTTGCTTTCTTATTTTGGCCAGATTATTCTACAAAGAGCGCAGCCAGATCTGCTGATAAAAATGTAGCCTCTAAGCAATGACTTGCTTATAATCCTGCCACACTCCGGCACTCAACTGGGGAAAATGTGAGCGTAAAACAAGAACTGAGAAGTTGCAGAAGTGTTGGTGCAAAAAGGAGCTGTTGATCCGTAAGACAAAACATATATAAATGGTTTCTGCCAGGCTGAGCAGCAGTAGCTTCTGCTGCATAAACTTAACACAAAATCATATATTTCAACTCGTCTTACCATCTAGCTAACGTAGACCAACTTGACATACAAAGTTACCTTTAAGCCACATGATCTCTCCCAGCCTGTGTTGTAAGGAAATTCCTGAATTATTTAGAGGCTGGAGCACATTCACCAACATCAAACATCATTAACATTGATCTTTCCAGCATGGTGTTTGGCACTAAGCATATGTAAGCGTCAGAGTATCCTTCACCTTTTTATTTCCACTTACAGAGGCTGGGTCTTGCAGAAGAGTGCACACTTAGGTGGGATAACTCAAGGTGTAGATACTGCTCCACCTCCTACCTCCCTCATTCAAAAGAAGGCTGGCAACAAGTTTTTCTTTCACACTTAATTCAGGCTACCAAAGAAGTGGCCTTGGCCAATCCAGGAGGTGCCACATTTATGTAGGAAATATGGCTGGCAGTGGAGAATGCTCAAAATACCTTCTATTTCCTTAGTTTCCTTAGTTTTCCTCTGTTCTGAAAAAATATCCAGCATGTCCCACACGTTATTTTGTCCAGAGAGGTCAGAGAATAGAGAAGAAAAAGATCTCACAATGGTTATCACATACAGAAATTTCACCCAATATTTTGTCCTGTGGATGGACATTGTTTCCCACACGGATTCCCAGTGATTTTTCTGGGATTCCAGGTTCAGTCTACAACAAAGCACTAAAGCTCTCAAGCATAAAATAGTAGAAATTAGGTTTAAGACCATTATAGTTTTTCAACATTTTTTGGCCATTTTCATCTACCCTAAGGTCTTACCTGTCTGAACACAAACAGSTTGTATGATTTTAAGGGATAATGTTACATTGTTGGCCACTACTTAATGAATCCAGTACTGATACATTTGGGGGCAATTAACTAAACTTTGGGGTTTTTCCAGTATGAACTATGATCAATAAAGAGATATTTTCCAGTTTCTTCCACCTAAACACCTATGATTCTGTACTATATACTTCACTACACTCTGAAGAGCTTAAAACTCCATTGAAATCCCTCGAAAAACATTTCCTTATGTCAGAAGCTGCAGCTGGTGATCAGAAATAGATGCCACTAGGTACATCGCCACACATGACCCAGGTCCCAGCCCCATGTGGAGGAGGTCATGGGAACCACCAAATCACCAAAACTCAGACCCTGACACACACTTTCTATTTACACATCGACAAACATCAAGTAACACAGTGCACAGCTCATCAGGGGAAAACACTGGGTGAAAATACTTTGGCAGGTCAGGTCTGCACRTCTCTGGGTCCTGCTGGTGCCACCAGCCCCCACCCCCACCCCACCCCCCCGCAGGCCAAGGGGACGGGTGATCCTGGCCTTCAGTGTGCTGAGAAGGAAGCCCCTTCCCATCCTGCCTGCCCCAAATCGCACAAGGAATGAGAAATCAGAGAGAGACAAGATCATTTGGGGCAGCAAGAGCCAAATCGCCTTAGTCACCTGGAGCTTTGCCACTAGCCACAGGAGCTGCCCAGTGGCACCAGCAGTGGGGATGCTGGCGAACCGAGGTTTCCCTGATGATCCCCCCCGGCCATCTTACCTTGACGAAGAGGGAGATGTCATGTTCCTGCTTCTCCTCCTCCTCCTCCTGCTCCTGGGCAGCTGGCGAGCCTGCATCCTCCTCATCCTCGGCAGGGCCCCGCAGGCCGTTCAGGCTCAGGCCCTCAGCACCCGGCAACCCGTCTGGCTGCCCCACCACCGCCGCTGCGCCCGGGGCTCCATCCTCGCTGTTGGGGCTGCCCACCCCACTGCTGGCCACGGCAGCCCCCACGTCCTCAGGGCTCTGGGGAGCATGTTGCTCCTCTGCCCCCACTGCCTCAGAGTCTGCCCCTGCCGGAGTGGCCTCCTCCACCACCTSCTTGGAGTCGGTCCCCGCCGGGGCAACCGCTCCTGCCTCCACCTCGGGGTCAGTCCCCACTGGGGCCACTGTTTCCTCGCCGGGGTCTGTCCCCACCAGCACCGGGGCGACCTCCTCTGCCGCCTCCTCCAGGTCGGTCCCCACCGGGCCGACCTCCTCTGCCACCTCCTCCGGGTCGGTCCCCACCGGGCCGACCTCCTCTGTTGCCTCCTCCGGGTCGGTCCCCACTGCGGCCACTGTTTCCTCCTGCGGGTCGGTCCCCACCGGAGTGACCCCCTTCGCTGCCTCCTCGGGCTCTGTCCCCGCTGGAGCCACTGTTTCCTCCTGAAGGTCTGTTCCCGCTGGGGCAACCTCCTCCGCCGCCACCTCGGGGGCTGTCCCCGCCGGAGCGACCCCCCTCACTGCTGCCTTGAGGTCGGTCCCCACTGCGGCCACTGTTTCCTCCCCGGGGTCGGTCCCCGCCGGGGCGACCTTCCCCGCCGCCACCTCGGGCTCTGTCTCCGCTGAGGCCACTGTTTCCTCCCCGGGGTCGGTCCCCGCCGAGGCGACCTCCCCCGTCGCCTCCTGGGGGTCGGTCCCCGTCGGGGCGACCCCCCTCACCTCTTCCCCAGGGTCGGTCCCAGCCGGATCAGCCGCCCCGGCCGCCTCTTCGGCTGCTGTCCCCGCTGGCGCGGAGCCCTCGGGTGCGTCTCCCTGCCGCCCCGCCGCCTCCCCCCCG
>NW_028185373.1:150438-164734 GCF_003343005.1 Rhea americana
TGAGTGTGAGTGTGAGTGCGTGTGTGTAGGGCCGGGCGGCGAGCGAAAGGGGGCGGGAGCGCAGGTGCAGGTGCTCCTCCTTCCCGTGGCTGCCCTCCTCCCCGGAGCTCGGCACCCTCGGGAAACGCTTTCCCCACTTGTTCCTGGCGCTGGAGGAGGCGGTGGGAGCACAAAGCACCGCTATTCCTCCTCCTCCTCCTCCTCCTCCTCCTCCTCTCACCTGCCCACCTGGTTTTAGAGGCTGGCTGGGCCCACATGGTAAGCACCTAGTCCCGTGCCTAGCCTGACACCCCAAAACCATCCTGGCCCCTTCCTGCCCGTGCTTCTCCCACTCTGCCCTTGCAGCCCTCCAGACACCCTGCCTGCCCTCCCCACCAGTCTTGGACCCCCAASCCCTGAAGGGAATCCAACCTGTGGACAACAGTCCCTGGTTTCCYAGTTCTTCCCAATGAGGCTGTGCAGCAGGGGAGCAGACTAGGAGCAGGCGAGCAGCGCTCCCCCCTCCATCAACCATCTTGCCCTCATGATGGTTTTCACGGAGTGCAGCGAGTTGCTGAGTCTGTGCTCTGACCAACTCTGATCAGAGGAAGCCATGGGGTCCACGCAACGCTCATCACAGTACATCAGGAAGGAGGCACAGCTCAGTATCCCTGCGCACTGTTTYGGTATTCAGGGTCAAAGCTGAGCCAGTGAGCTGCAGTGCCCACTGGCCACCTCTTACTGCATCCCAGTGCCCATCTAGCTTTGACTATTCTAAGACTGCTATGCGAGAGCCAAGAGCAGTGGCACCATGCACGCTCAGTCAGAAGCAGAGGTGAGAGGGAGCAGAGTACTCCGGGCCACCCTGCCAACCTGGCCTACTGGCAGGTGCAGCTGGTGGCCACYGAGGAGCTAACAGTTTGCTAGCCACGGCGCAGGGCATACAGYGTAGCTGCAGTCAGAACAAGGTGCAGGGCTCTGCCTCCCTAAGTCCAGCTTATGACAGGAACCACAAATAAATACCTCGAGCACCACTGCTCCACTGAAACTGGCAGAGCCCTGACAGTCTTGCACAGTTTCTTATTAGTACCCATGAACCAAGATTTCATCTCAGTACTACTTAGTATCTGAAACATCTTCCCAAGCAGTCTTTGGACTGCAACAAATACTGTTAGGATGCAGGTGTGTAGTAAGGTAGTGCAAAGGCCTGTATCTATACCAACGAGCATACATCTGTAAGAGGAAACATCGTAACACTGGACAAAAATTAACTAGATCTTCTTTTAAGTATCCTTTCTTCATATATTAATGTGCCAAGTATTGCCTTGCAATATGCCSCTGCAAGAATTTGGAGCTTGCTTTTAAATATATCCAGAAAGCACCTGTGTCTTCTGGGTGAGGCAGCTGCAGATTCATCCCACAMACATTTTTCTTTTCCAAATATGAAACACCTTTTCACAGTTTTGGTAATTTCTCTTGTTTATGGAGGCACTGAAGCTCTACAAAAAAAAAGACAATCTGTAGGTGTGAGAATAATTTTCAGTACAGTTTTGCTGTAGGCAAGCAAAAGTAATTTTCTAGGAGATGCAACCTGCTTATTCCCATTTGCTCCAAAAGTCTAGTGGTGGTAATTTATGTGAAAGGATTACTTATCTCACAGACTCTGCTGCTTGAAAGGAACATCCTCCTAGTTTTCTAGGTGTAGAGGAACCAGTAGATGGAAAAGTTAGCTGACAAGAACGAGGTATAATATTTAAAAATATRAAGTTAAAGTTTTTTTATATAAGTATTTATAAAAACACTTTCATATTTGTGTGTGGAGAGAGAGAGGGCAGATTGTAAACATGAGATTTTGGAATGAGCAGTAAGAGAGAAGATGCAGCCAACAGGAGCTGGGAAATACTATAYGATATTTTAGGGCAGATAAAATATTTGCTCTGATAAAAGTAAATCAACAGACAAAAATAATTAAAAAAAATAGTGCCACAACTATTTTTCATAGAAGTTACACTTGCCCGGAGGTGCTTTGTGAGGGAGACAAAGAGAACGGGGAGATGAAGACTGAAGTCATGGTCAGTYGTGATCAGAAGGTATCTTGAAGGTGTGGGCATTTGGGAACTGAGGTTCAGCATGATCCATCATAAGGCAGTTGTTTCTCTTCTCTTGTAGGAGCACTGTTATCAGAGGAATCAATGCACATCTCAGTCATCTCTATTTCTACATAGACAGTACAGGCTCACTTGTGCTAACCCTTGCTAGCTGAACGCTGGCCACATTCCCCTTGTGCAATACACATCCTCTGTAATTCTACAAAGCTTTCAGATGCGAAAGGAAGCACACCTGAAGACAGCTGTGCAGACAAGTCACTCRCATTGCCACTTTGTATCCTCTGAAGAAGGCTCTGCTGAGGTTTTTACCATGGGAATGACCCATGGTAAACAACATCCACAGCACAACAGYGGTGGGAAATTTGCAGGAGAATCCTGGCATAGACATAACTACTGAGGCCAGGCGGCTCTGTTTAGATGACCACTGCGTTTGGTTGTGCCCCCCGAGGAACTCTCTCCTGCTTCCAGTCTCCTTGAACTCAGCTTTGGTAGCTGATGGGCACCACCACTTGAGTTCCCTCTTGCAGCCCCCTCTGGCACAGCTCCCTTGGGCTCAACAGAGGTGGCTGCTCCTAAGTGTTTTTTTTTCTTTTAAACTGTCCCCTGGATGGCAGGGGGTGTTATTGCTCTAAATACCTTTCTTTGGCAATTTCAGTTTTCATTCAGGTTATGAGTCTAGCATGGGACCAGATGAAAGCCGACTTTGTCTCACCAGGGCTTACTCACTGGAGAGCAATTTTAACCTGTTCCCTAYTTTTCTTTATTTGTCTATTCATTACTCTGTGGCTCTCAATTCAGTACCAAATCAGATGAGGATTTCAAGGTCAGCAAAAAGTCTTTCAGTGATAAACACTGTCTGATTATTAACACTGGGCAACATTTAAGTTTAACAAAAGATTAGCTATTTAAATACTCATAAGAGTCTGACAAAGGCAGAACAGGAAAGGAGTAACAGATGACAAAATCAAGCCGTTATTATCATCTTTTTATAGCAGGGGAAAGGTTTAAGGTATAATGTTCAATACAGTTGCAATTTTTAYGGAGTAATATTTGAATAGTGTAATGGATTTTGTTATATTTTTCCTAAGTATATGCACAGACATTTTTCTAATTTTGGCAGAGTTAAGACCTAGCAATGATATTTGTAGGCACTGGATTAATGATTCTTTTTAAGAGCAACTAAAATATTTTGGAGRTGTAGATTGATAGATTAATTGTGAAGTCAAATTTGTGATGAATCCAGCACAGAAAACTCCAAGGGTTTTTAAAGCCATTCCAATTATCTGTCTCCCTCCTATTCTTTCTGTATGGAAAGCATATTATCTGCTTTCCAAATGCAAATAGTTTTCTCTGCAGAAACACTTGGCTTGTTCTCATGCTGACTGTTCCTACAGTCCATGAATTCAGAGACTGTAAATGGAGGGTAGCTATGACACGTGTAGCTCATTCCCTTCTTCACCCTAAGCAGTGCAGTGACTTCTGCCTGCTCTAGCTGTCCACCTCACCTGTGCTTATGCCATGAAATCCACATGCGAGCAAGAAAGTCAAAGCAGAAATTCAGAGAGCCAGTGGGGAGAGGTTGAAGAGGACAAGGCAGGCACAGCTCAGAGACCAGTCAGCCAATCAGCCTAACAGAGAGCTCCTTACAACCCTTCAATGTAGTTTGACAAAGAAAGTTTTGGAAATAGGCCATTAACAGTAGAYCTGTCCCAGTGAAATCCTAGAGCTTTGGATATCTGTTCTTCTGCGCTCTGTTCGTTCAACACTCTTCCCCTGTATCTTAATCACTTAACAATTAATCTTTCTTGATTCGTGCTCCTTTACTCCTTCAAGCTCTTTATATCCCATCTGCTTCTAAAACAGGCCCTTGGCTAATAAATATTATTTTCCCAATTTGGCTTCAGGAAGGATTAGTGCACACCTTCTTCATTTGAAAGATGAGTGCAGGTAATTAAGTATCACAGCTGTTAGACATTAGCAGACAACATGAAGACCCCTTCCTAGCCTGTTAGCAAACAGGTTGTATCCCTGGGGGTTATCAATTAGGTTGTACTTCCTTGGATTATTGTAACACCTCTTCCTTCCCTGACTGAACAGTGGGTTGCAGATCAAGGTTATAGTTTTTTCACCCTGAAATAAGGAAAAACACCTCTCACATTACCAAGGGCTCTGAGAGAACCATCTTCCTGAGCCCTGCAGCAAAGGCAGCAGAACAGGGTAGGTTTTCATGCCTCTGCCAGTCAGTTCATGGTCCAATGCAATAACATGACTACCAATTATTAATGGTTTACCCTAATACATGCATTTACCCTCTGCCTCACCCAGAAGCCTGCTTTGCCCATCTCCTGCTGCTGGCTGAACTAGTGCTGTTTTACCTAGYGCAYGCATTGGCTCTCCCCAGGGTTTACYGCTTTTTCAGCAGTGAAGCTACCTATCTCCAGGCCAAAAACTGCCAGCTCACAGCTAGACTCATGTTTTTTTCTGCCATGAGCTGAGCAACCAGAAATTTGTGCTGAACTTTTTGGGAAATATGAGTAAGCAGAACCTCCAGCACCTACTTCTGCACACGAACTATACCAGCAACTGAGGGTGACTGACTCAGGAAGTTGTCACTGCTGGACACACCTGAACTCGAGTGAGATGAATCCTGCTCCAGGTGATTCCCTTAGAGCCTAAAGTTAGAAAAYGGCTTGTCAGCAAAATGTGGGCTAGAACTTGATTCCCCGCACACACATATGCTCTGCATTAGCTCTTGTTGCAGTTGGTAGTTTTACTTGAGTTTCCACAAACTGTAATATAAAACATCATCCTATGTAACAGCATGGTTACCAAACCCTTTGTGATGGAAAAATAAAAAGCTCTGTTCACCTTGTATGTAAGCCAGGTCTGTATTTTCCTGTCTTGAAACTAGGAAAAAGATAAAGCTGCCCGTGGAAAAAATAGTATTAGAGGGCTGACACCCTCTTGCTAGCCTCTGCTTTGTTTGATAAGGTGTTCAGTCCAYCCAATCAAAATTAACAGAAAGAGATGCCTCTTCACTGAAAATAGGGGTAGCATGGTGTATACACTGGGGAGGGGCTGGTGGGAAATGCCATCTGCATTTAGTTTTGTGAGCTTGCCCATGCTAAGCTGATTAGAGGTGATCGGCTCCTTCGCAGCTGCTTAGTGGCAGCCTGCCTGGGAAGGAGGTGGAAACATGCAGGAGTGGAAACATCTCATAAGCAGGGGTCAGAGGCAGCGTGCTATTAAYGTAATGGCAAAGCCAGCAATGTGGGGTAACTTATTTCAGAGCAAGTTTTAATGTTTTCTGTTCTGCTTTAGTCTTCTGTTTGCCAGCAAAGCTTCAGTGAAGTATCCTTGGCTCATCAAAACCAAGATGATTTTTATAGATCTAAGGTAACACAGAGAGATTGTGTAGGTGGAATACTGTTCTACTGTAGCTTAGAAATTAGCTTATTATTTATGATTTTCTCTGCATTTGAATGCAGTATCTCTGATAACTTTACAAAGTTGTTACTGGTAAATGTTGCTGGTCTAGAAAACRTAGACAAGCTGCCTCTAACCAAGGCTGAGAGAACCAAGGAAGAGTAGATGTGCCTTCTTCCCAATGCTACCAGTCCCTCTCTTCCTTCTGTTAAGTTTTCTGAATTCTTGACTTCCCGTGAAGCTCTAGGCTCTGAAGTAACTTATATAACAACTTAAATTCTGAGTACGTGATTCTGAAGTGTGATTAAAAAAAAAAACAGAAGAGTATCAATAACAAGACTTTCCATAAATGAACTCTGTACTCTTTTCCATTTAAAAAGAAGGTAAGTGCTTAAAATCAGTTTATTCCCCAAAAGAGCCTTTGACTTTCTTCTTTTTGTTAAGTAGTAGCATTTTAATGAGACAATCATGTACTCCAAGTGCTGCTGGCAGGCTAACAAGCAGATCTCTTATGCATTTTTTTTTATTGTCAAGCATCACATTTAAGTCAATAAACTATTTGATCTGAATTTATTTTKAAAGTACTCCAGAACTATCTAGGTCCTAGCAAATCTAATGACTCCCCTGGACCTCACTTCATCTCATTTTCCAGGTAAATAAGGCCAGCTTCAACACTACCCTGACTTGAACTCCAGAACTGCTTTCATTTTGGGATACTCTGGACCTTTGCCCATTCTTTTGATTCTGCCTGGAAAACCCCAGTCAGACTTACATCACTGAATTCTTCTACCTCTCGTTTTCAAATGCTGTTCCATCACTTGCATCTCCTACCTCATGTACCATTTCTTAAGGGAGGATATATGCACAACTCTATTTAAAGGACCATCATGATTTGCACGATTCAATAGGATTACTGATATGTTTAAAGCTAAGAGCCTTTGTAAGGATCTGGGCCTTATTAAGTAACTGTGATTTCATTATTGTCATCCTCATTATTCCTCCATCCCTCTATTTTCTTATGTATACTCTGGCACTGAATTTGGGGTGTGAGTTCTCCAAAGTGCTGAGATGCTCTAACTTCAGTCGAATTTCATCTGTCCCAGGTATCTGAAAACTAGTCCTTTAGTTGTAARCTCTTTGGAGGAGAAAATATGCTTTTGCTTGTTTTGCAGAATGCTTAGGACATATCTATGCTCAAAGCTGCATGAATAAACTATTTAACAGTATTCCAATATTTTCTATATTATAAGTGCTACTCTTCTCACTTTGACCTCACCTACAAAATTGCATACAAAATTCTCATTAGATCCATCAGCAGATTTTACCATGGAACTTGGAAATAACTCAGAATTGTTCCTGAGGTTCAGGAGACTTCTTTTTACTTTCAATAATGTGTCTGGATATTTTAATCCCTCTGTACATTTTATTCCTATTAGATTAAACTGTCATTTATTCCATATTACTTTGTTAATTATTGTGCCTATAACATTTTGAAATAATTTCTTAAAATGTAATCTCTATCACAATTCATTTGATCTTTATACTCTTGCTTGTGTTTTAAATTTCAGTTTACTTTCTACAGCTCTTAGAGATTTCTTCCTATATAAAATAGGATCATACTCTGCAAAATTTTCACTTGAACTTAGTCTCTAATAGAATTCCTATTTGCAAATCTCAATGTACTTTAAAAATTGTTATAGCTTTTAAAATGATTATAGTTTCAGGAACAAAACTTAATATTACAAAATACTCTTAAAATTGTTCTAATAATTACATATGCAGTTGAGAGGTACATTGATCGTTAGTACTTTATCGTCAGTGTATGATAATTGCAGATTGACTTGTATGCTTACTATTAGATCATTCAATTTATTAGAAAATGAATTACTTCTATAAGTACTTCTCTGTAAAGGAATACATTTTTTGAAAGAAATCTGAAGTGAAAGCTATTTTATACTGTATAAATTGCTTTGAAAATAATTTTTCATATAACAATAGTAATAAAAAAAAAACAAAAAAAACATGCTTTTCTAACTCTGTAGTGAGAGGCTAGAAGAGAGAATTTCCAGAGTTCTCTTCAGCTGTATTTTCCTTTGCTTAATTCCAGTGTGAAATTCCCATGAAAGCTATGCAGCTGAGTAATTCTTTTGTGTGTTTAATGAAACTTGTTTTGGTACATAGTGCTCTAGAAGTGATGACAAGAGGTAGGAAAAAGTGGGCACAATATCCCTTGGGATAGGGTTACACACTGTTTGTTCTGTACGGACCCATGTCCATTTTACTCCAATGTTCATTTTATTGGCKTGAAGGTTGTCTCTTTCGCGTGTGTATGGTTTCCTCTCTTTTCCCAGGATTAGGAACACAACCTTATTCCTTCTATTAACAGTTTTCATACATTTTTTGCTTTTACAGTATTTCATTTATTGTTGCTTTTCAAACATGCTTACCCACAAAACCTGTTTGTTCTGTGGCACTTGTCTATGGTAAATCAGTAACTAGACATCTTATTACTGATTGCTTCTGAAATAAATGGCTCACTTACCTCTACTGTGCATAACTCTTTCTACCTAATTGAGGAGCTGACTTACCAGAGCATAGTTTAAAAACCAGTAGAGGTACACGGTAACCTGCTCTCTTGCTATAACGAAGAACGTATCATTGTTAAATCTGGGGTGGTATCCAAAGGTGGCAGTGACCTTTGGAGTCCGATTGTGTCGGGCACAGTGCAAACACAGGAAGACACATTCCGGAGCAACTTAGCATCTAATTCGGGACGAGCCCACAGTAAAAGGGCACAATGAACAATGGGAGAAGAGGGAGATATGCAGAAAGGGGAAGAGATTGTGCTGATAGACATTTAACAAAGCAACCAACCTGAATAGGTTGCATGAGCTTTGCACACTACCTATTTACCACTTTAAAGACACTTTTGCAAGCTTTAGCTGCTTTAGCACCTCAAACTCATTCTCAGCCTTCTACTATCACATTAGTTAGGGTAAAAAAAAGCTGAACTTCAAGTACGACATTTTATTTGCATGTTTCTTCTTGCCCTGGGAGAATTTCTACTCTTTCAAATACTAGCCAACTTTTGAAGAACTCTCCAGCTAATTCTACCATTCCTTCAGATATCAAGTCCTTCTACAAATAGACACGTTATGGGACAGGGAGGCTATCTGTACCTTAATGGTTTCTTATTCTCACTGTTGTGGTTCTGCAACAAAGAAGGATAGGGCTATACCAGTGAAAGACAGAAAAACAAACAAGGACGTTAAAAGTGGAATGGATGGTGTATTCTTATGTCATTTGGAGCTTAAAAGGTAACTGCAGTGAACCAATCTGCTTGTTTTTCCATCAAAAATAGCTCTCTAGGTTGTGCTGTTCAAGACTTTTTGCTGTGGGAGTTAGAATTGTGAGACATTTTCAGTCCATTCAGCTAGAAATAGCTAATGTAGGTGGTTGATATGATATAGACCAAAGCAATTCCTTGTATGCTGTTGGCTACAAAAACTGCAAAATACATAGAGAGATGATCTGTACAATGTGTTCCAAGTCAACAAAAACCAAAATCATGGTAATGGTGTTATGAGATGTACGTTTGCCTTGGTAAGTGCTTGGGGAAAGATACCAAACTGAAGTATGTATGCTCAGTACACTTGGTCACTGTGGCTGCTGAGGTTGGCAAGAGGTTGAGTGAGGCAGGAAGCTGTGAAGGCTAGAGGTATCTGGAAGAAAAGGCAGRGAGGGCTTGGTGCTGTGGAGGTGCAAGCGGCTTGGCAAGCAGCACTTCACAGCCCCTGGACTTCAGGGGCAAGGAGAGAGGCCTGGGGAAGGGAATCTCATGGGGTGTTGAGTAATTTACGTGAAAGAAGGGGAGCGTAGCTCAGGCATGAAACCACTTTCAGCAGTTCTAAGATGGAAAATGTCCTACATCTTGAGAGGTTTGCAGGACTTCATTGGCTTGGCTGAGAAAGGAAGAAAAAAAAAAAACAATGAGGAAAGATACCAGTATAAAACACTAAATTCTGAGAGATTTTTTTCACAAAGTGGAGAAAAATATAATGAGACCAAATGGCTTTAAGTGTGAATCAGGCAAACTTAAGCTAGAAATAAAACGTAACTTAAATAGCATCTAGTATCAGAACAAACTGTTAACTAAGGTCAAGGTTTTTCTTTATACTTGTTTTCTTCTTGGAGTATAGGCTTTGCTCAAACTGAGTTCAAAGCAAAAAAAGTAGCAAGGTGACATGTATTTTATATAGTCATTTTGAGATGACTGTCCTGCTTTAAAGACTGTCTGATCTCTATCTATGGAAAGCTTTTTTTAAGGAGAAAATATCTGTGTAAGCAATTGACCTAGATGGGCTGCTTGGCAGATAACAAGCACTTGAAAGAGGTAAAGTGAAGACTTCACTGAGGAGGATTTCTAGAGAAACCTGCTAGAGAACATGACCTCCAAGATAGCTGTAGGAAATGCAGGAGTTACAGCTCTTTGGACAACTGGTGAAGGAGCCACCAGTGAGTGAAAAGGTCCTTCTAGCTGTGGAAAGGAATCAGTGATGAGTGTTTCCCTTCCGCCAAAAGAACTGGATATGGAGCAGAGGGACTGAAAAGTAACTGGCATACTTAAAGTATGTCCTTCTAGTTAGTCTGAGAATCCCTTCCATATTTCTGTAGACCTTTCTAATGAAGGAACACATGTTGGACCAGCGTGACCTAACCAGCAAAATAAAGAAAATATCCAAAATAATATACCATGCACCTAGTGTGTCATGCTCCATGGTGAGGAAATAAACATGAATCTAGTTCTTTTGACTATGTTTTAGATCAAAATGGAGTTTCTCTGAGCTTGAAAGTCTGTGAATATACTGGACAATTTTTATATACAGGAGTGGCTACCTGGTTATCGTTTTGGAGGTCCAGATTTCCAGTTATATTAAAAATATAAGCAAATAACTAATGTTTCAATATCAATGTAAGCAAGTGGCTGAGGATATGTGTTTTTGTACTTGCAGGATATGGAAGTAATTTAAGTATTTATTGTAGTAGCTGAAATTAATACAGAATGTTACTAAATTTATGTATTAAATATTCATAGTATTTGTTAAAGTCTACAGTTGAAGAATGATTGCAAATAGGTTTCTACAAAGGAAAAAAGCACTCATTCTTCTGAATTGTCACTGATACGAATGTTGCATGTTTAAATGGCTAGCTATACTTGCCTACCTGTAGCAGTTAGAGGTGTGTAGAAAATCTATTCTGAGGAATGCTACATAATAGAGTGGTTTAAATAAGTATTTAGGATATGAAATCTGCCTATAGGGCAGACTTTTGCTTATGGAGTCTTTCTCCAAACATTTTGCATTTAGTTATAATCAAGTTCTGTGCATTTAAAATTTCTTTTTAGTAGTTTTTTTAATCTGAGTTCAGGATAGTTAATTTTCACTTGAAGTGAGGACTTTTGTGTGCAGATACATGCAACACAAGATGCTTTGAGATGCTTTGTGCTTTTCCTTCTACCACTAGATGGTAGTGTGTGTTGTTTAAAATGCACACTAGGTAAACAGTGTCATAAGCGATTTATTCACCTATTTTCACCTATGAATCTGACTCTTACCAACACACAATTACCAACTGGGGGGTGGTCATGCCACCCATTATCCCAGTAGCAGGCAGATGAATGGTTTTCAATGGCAAACATAACAGTAAGATGGCAGACTGAAACTAGTGGAATTTGATGTTGGCAGACTTTGTTTCTTGTTTGCATGTTTTAAATATACTTATATTTAAATAGTAGATTTCCATTCAGATTTGTCAGGTGACATTTTTGTAGAGGGCTAGAACTTCTGAGGTGGAGAATACAGGTAGCCTCTCTTTAAAGAGGTAAGTGTCACCACTCATGTCAGGAAGCAAATCTGAGGTTAAAGAATGAGCTTAAAAATGCACTAGGCTGTCTATAGGTTGGAATAATTTAGCATTAAAAAGTTTCAGCTAATTCATGTGTGGTGGTGAGTTTTGTGGGGTTTTTTGTTGKTGGTGGGTTTTTTAAGCTACAGTTTGAACTGTTGTGAAAACTGGCATGAGAATGCATGCAGACTTAGGGCAATTACAGCAATCAGTCACGAAAATACCCTGGATCTAAGAAAAGAGCTTATCTCCCTGCAAAAGGCTTACGTGGTTCAAAACAGATATATTACAGCCTGAAAAAAATTCTAACAGAAGAGGGGGGAGAAGGCAAATGATTATCTCTTCACTTAGCATTTTTCTCCTTCTTACTGTATCCTCAAAGATCCCATTAAAATTGGCTGAGACCAGTAATCCATCAATTTAAAGTCTTTGATCTGTTGGAAGAAAGGTCAGCGGTGTTAGAGTTAAGATGTGGTAACAGTGGTATCTCAAGCAGTGGGGCTGTTGTCTCTCCAGCAAACTTTGCACAATACAGACCGTTAAGTGGGACAGCATTTCCAACTTTTAAAAGTAGTTTTTCAGGCATTCTTTACATCACCAGAAATGTCTTGTTCTATGCTATATTTTGAAAGAGATTTGTAAGAATATCTCAGTTTGAACATCACTGAAAATATTTGTCATACCGCATTCTAAATAACTTAATATTGCTGAACAAGTGATCCATTATAGCCTGAATGAATATATCCACAGTTTGGTTACAAAATCTAATGCTGTATTTAGCCCAGTGTTTTTTTGTTTTTTTTTTTTTTTCCCCGAGTGCACACTAACATTTGTTGTCTAAACAAATGGAGGTAAAAATTCATGACCTAGAATATTAGACATTTGGAACTGAAATAATTTTTTTTAGTCTGGCTGGATAATTCCTGATGATAAGATCGCTRTGTGTAGTGAAGTGTTGCTTTCTAAGTAAGTCC
This sequence comes from Rhea americana, assembly GCF_003343005.1. Taxonomy (NCBI): domain Eukaryota; kingdom Metazoa; phylum Chordata; class Aves; order Rheiformes; family Rheidae; genus Rhea; species Rhea americana. The sequence goes on from NW_028185373.1 coordinate 162,830, forward strand.
CGGGACTCTGTGCTATGGTATGAATGCCAGTTGTCTCCTCACTCACGTCTATGAGAAGTTTCTTGTAACCTGGAAATGAGAATAGGATTTGTCCCTCAGCTTGCTAAGAGTGACTATCCCATAGTGAGAAGGACCTCTAATGTTACGCCATTGGCTATATTTAGTTCCTTACAGGTATTCGAGTACATTCAGTTAGTAGCCATGCTTTTGGTCCTCAACAGGTCTCTCAGATAAGAAAACAGTTTTTTGATGGATAGTGCTTTCCACTTTTCAGTCCTTTCTTTCTTGTGCAGCCTTGTGGAGGTAGAATATTAGGTTAGTATTTTGCCAGCTATTATCCAGCACCTTCTCACTCCTTACCACACTTCAGTATTTGGCATTGTCCTTGCACTAGGATAGAATATTTGGGGAAAATGTGAAAATATCATAGTAACTTAAAAAAAAAAAATCAAACTGTGACCTCTGAAGTTCACTTGTGGGTGGTACTTTAGTATGAATCTATGTATACATATATGTAAGAAATGTTTGTCTAGGTCAGTTTTGCTGGGCTAACCAGTTGTTTAGGGGAAAGGCTAAGCACATTAGGTAGACTTTGTTTACCTGTGTAGGAATGAGCRATGGGCAGAAATTGAAGCACAGGAAGTTTCACCTCAACATGAGAGGGAATTTCTTCACTGTGAGAGTGACAGAGCACTGGACCAGGTTGCCCAGAGAGGTTGTGGAGTCTCCTTCTCTGGAGATCTTCAAGGCCTGCCTAGATGCAACCCTGTCTAACATGCTTTAGGTGACCCTGCTGAGCAGGGAGGTTGGACTAGATGATCTCCAGAGGTCCCTTCGAACCTTATTGATTCTATGACTCTATGAATGTCTGATACAAGCCGCTCCTTAAGCCTAGTTAGAAAAGGTATAGTTCATCTTTTATAGCCYTTTGACACGTAGAAAGTGAGAAGGGTTCTAAGACGGTGACTCCTTCAACTCCAAGGTAAGGAGGAATAGAGACAGACAAGGCTTTACACCATCTTTGTGTGCCTTCTTTCACAAATATATACAATCAAAGCATATTTGATTTGGCCCAGTAGTAAGATACCTCTGAAGAAAGTAAAAGAAATGATGAAGATCAGTTGCATCATTCCTCAGGAAAGGACAATACAGCTGTCCAAACAATGTTATCACAATTTTTTTTCTTCTTTCTTTCTTCTTTCAGAAGGCTTCCTTTCAGAAGTGCTGTGCATTGTGAACCGATTGCAGAACAGCRTGGTAGGTTGGCTTGTCCTTGATGCAGATAACAGAGATATGATGTATGTRATTGCAACTTGAGACCGACTTGTTTGGGGAAGGGTTTTTTTAATCCATCTGTTTAGTACATAACATTCTCTGTCATCTGAAATCAAGATGCTTTGTTCTGTGGTGTAAAACACAACGGCGCGACTACCTGTGCCACTGAGGCAGGGCTCTGGAGCTCAGCTTGGCCCCAGGTTGCTTGTGGTTACCAGTGACCTAACGAAACACACGGATGCCCGCGTTCACCACAGCTGTGCCCAGCCAGGTACCTGCTGCCCTGCCGTGCGGAAGCGCAGCTCGCCTCAGCTGGGCGGCCAGGGAGGGGACGCCCTGCCTTGACAGCCGCCCCTCGCACCCCCTGCCCTGACCGATCGCCCGCCCTCGGCTCGCGCTTGCCGCGTGCGCGCAGCTGACACGCGTGGCAGCGGCCCGCAACGCGGCGCACCCTGCGGCTCCCTCGCACCCCACAGCAGGGCGGGCAAGGCGCGCCCAGTGCCCTCACTCAAGATGGCGGAAGCGACGCCTGGTTCGGGCCCACCACCTGTTGCCGTGGCGGCGGCAGCCTCCTATTGGCTCCCCGGGCGCCGTGAGCCTTGCGCGCGCGAGGCTGGGGGGGGGCCGCAG
>NW_028185373.1:164874-197136 GCF_003343005.1 Rhea americana
AACCGCCGCCGGCGCGAGGGCGCTCAACGGCGCCTCAACCGCCGCCGCGCGCCTCGGCCGGGCCCCGCCCCGCGGGGGCTCCGCTCGTCCCCGGCCATGGAGAGCGGCGGCGGGAGGGGCCCGGCGGGGCAGGAGGAGCCGCCGCCACCGCTTGGGGAAGGAGGAGAGGAAGAAGAGGACGGGGAGGAGGCGGAGGAGGCGCCGCTGCCGCCCGAGGCCGAGTCGGACTGGAGCTTCGTTGACCGCGAGATGGAGGAGGTGGCGCTGCAGGACCTGCCCACCGCCACCATCGCCTGCAACCTGGACCCGCGCGTCTTCCAGGAGGGCCCGTGCCGGGTGAGAGCGGCGAGCGGGGCGGGTAGGGGCCGCCGCACGCGCGGGGACCGCGGCCCGGCTCCCTCTGTCGGCGGGAAGCCGCCGGCGCTGCTTCCCAGGGCTCGGCTCCGCCCGGCCGCCTCCCAGCCGCCAGAGCCGCTTCCCCCCCGCCCTGGCGGCGGGAGGGGGCGTGCGGCGCGGCACGGCACGGCACGCCCCCGCCTGGGGCTCGGCAGGCGCCTCGGCCTGCCCCACCGCCCCCCTCGCTCAGGAGGCGGGTGGCGAGGAGACGGAGGGGAGGGCAGAGGCCCTGCTTCCCCGGTCGCTTCCCTGACATGAGGCGAGCTTGAAGGGGACAGTGGATTTATTCCAGCTGGCTGGCCCAGCCGTAGGCGGGCAGTGTAAAGTCCTTCTACAGCTGCCTGTCGTCTGGTTTGATCCCAGGGTCTCGGTCTGAGGATAACCTGCAGGTTAGGGAAATAAGTCCATAGAGGAGAAGGGAGGAAACCTACCTCTGATGTTCCTAACTTCTCTTTAGGACATTGTGGTTACAGCTTTGTGAGGAACAGCAAAGCTTGTTGATACACCTGAAGGCATTTGGTGAGATGCTAGGCAGAAGGCAGCGTTTGGAGACCTGGTAGGCAGGGAGCTGAGTGGATGTAGAACCTTTCTGTGTGCAGGCAAATGAGGTATTATTGGCATGAGCTCCCACAGTTTGTTTGGATACCCCAGTCACTGCCTTACTGGCAGGAGCAGTAACTCCCAGTTCCTTGTTGGTACAAATATGAGCATGAGGAGGTATTTACATACCAATTTAAGTTATCTGAGTATCATATAGATCTGTAATGATTCTCTGAGTGGAAGARCACTTGGTTTGGAGTACTGTTCCAGAACACAGAAAGGTGACAGCAGCTGTCAGARGAATCAAGCAGTTCTATAAATTCTCTGAAGTAAGTTTCAGCTGTAGATGAAAAAAAAAAAAAGGATTCTTTCAGAATTATTTCTCTTAACGTTATTGATGGCTGTCTTGAAAAATTAAGCTTGATTTGAATTCATCCTGCTTCACTCTTCATTTACTTTTCTCACTCCTGTCCAAAACAAATGAATGAATGGAACTTCACTAGGTTTTATAGTTGATTTTGCTGTCAGATTCTTATTTTCCTAATGAGTTTGATACTCAAGGGGATGTTCTGTTTCTAAAAAGACTGCMGTTAATGAAATGGGCTTGAAAAAATAGGTAATTATTATACTGGTTTAAAATCCTATTAAAATAACTGACTGTCTCCTTGTGAAAAACAATCTAGAATTGTTACAGTAGTAGGCCAACAGCTTGACTCTGCTAACAGTTATGGTGCATTAAAATGTGCTGGACATTTGAATACAGTGTAGCACCATCTCATATTACTTTCTAAGGTTATATATGAGGATTTGCTTTATTTATTTAAGATCATTCCAAATGTTCTCAGGGTTCTTCCCCCGCCCCCCTCCCCAAGAAAAATGTCTATAACTGGTTCCATATAAATTCATCAATAGCATGTAGAAATAGTATTTTCTCAAGTGAATTCTGCAAGCTTGAAATACATATTCTGAAACTGCAGTTAKATGGATGACAAAATAGAGGCATTACGTATATTTCTTTTAAACTGCAATTAAAAACAAGTTTTAACTGCTTATTTTTCTTACCAAGAGTGGCAACAGGAAGGAATACAGATTTTTGCATTTAAAATGGCATTTTATAAATATTCTGGGTGTACATGGACTTTAATAAGATGTTATTTTCATCTTTAATGAGATGAAATAACAGTTATGTCTTGGCTATTATCAGTCTTCACCATTGACATGAGTCATGTCTCTATTGGAAAACACACTATGTATTCAATGAAAGGAAATAAGAAATTCTACTTAAACAGAAAAGGCACAAAGGTTCAATAAAGCAATAACTTTCATAGAGTAGGAGATGGAGGATATTTATTTTTGCTTCCAGATGGAAATCAAAGTTATGTGGAACAGAAATTTCAAACTCTGGAACACAAACTACCCAATGAAGTCATGAAGGTGACTTCATTGCRTGAAGATACTTACCTGAGTTCTTGTGTGTGGAGTTAATTGCCACTGTTCAACTGGGGAAGGTGAGATGAGGCACTAACGCTGGGTCTCGGTCTGTTTACATGTGTGAAATGTGGGTTTGAGTAATGTTGTTGGACTGTATGAAAATAATTAATTTTATTAAAAAGAGGAAGAGATTATAGCAGCTTCCATGCATGCATCTTGTCTTACGTTAGCAGTCACTGATTCGGGTATCCAAGAAAATTCAGGTGTTTTGATCTAGAGCAACAACTTACTGTCTTGGACTCATTTCCACATGCTAATAAATTTTTAGAACCATACTTGGAATTTTCTTAAAATTAATTCTTTAATGCATTCTTATTCTACTGGAGAGCAGATACAGAAAAATCAAGGTTGCTTTTGTCAGTGTAGCAAACACTTACATGTAGCTCTATTTTTGTGATGATGCGAAAACAGTAAAGGCATCATGAAATACAACATCACTAGRTTTAGAAAGTGTGTATAAATATTCTGTGTGTTTTGGTCTGTGCAATATATTTCCTTGTATTTTAGGAATTTCCTACTTTTGCCGGTGTGTTTAACACTCTTAAATTGTTTTGTCTCCATAGTTGTGTTTTTTCTCTTTAGTAGGCCCCTTAATAATCCTGGATTACCCYATTTGAGGACAGTTGATCCAATCAAAGGTGAGATAGAAGGACAGCTAAGAGAAGACTGACGACTATATCCATTCCCCCCTCCCCCCCCTTCTCAGAGAACAATTTGCGTATGTGTGAAATTCCCTCTGTGCCTAGAGTTAGGTAGGTATCTGGCTGCAGCACTTCTTTAGATTACTGTTATCACCGATTTGCATGGGCAGAGATGTTTCATAAAGCAGCTAGTGTAAGCTCTGAGTGGGCAGGTTGTCTTTACAGAATGTGAGAACATTGTGAGTTACTGTTCTGCTAGATTTTCAGCTCCTGATTCTCCTAAATTTCATTTGTCGTCAATTAGAACAGTCATTTGACCTAGAAGTAGCAGGCAGTACTGCAGTTGGTATTTCGAGAGGATAGGTGGCTGGTCCCTGAACAGATGGATATTTAACGTCAAAGTTTATTCTTGTAGGATAGACACCTATATATCTTGGAATTAGTTCAAGGGGCTTAACAAAATAGAAAATGATTTCAAAGACACTGTTTATTCACTAAGCATTGTTGTAGCTTTTTTTTTTTTTTTTTTTTTTTTTTAAGAAAAAGAAAACGAGATACTGATGTGAAATGGCTAAAGCGTGTAGGCTCAAGTCTAACATCTTGATTTCCACCATCTGAAGCCTCTGGCTGCAGTATTCTTTGAGTTATGGTCCCTGCCATTCTAAGGGTGCTTTCTGTTCTGTTTGCATTGGTCATTGCTCTTTGTTTAATTCCTTCTCTCTGAGTAGATTTGCCCAGAGGCCATTTAATGTTATGTCTTGCGGAAGCAGCTGTGAATGCATGTCTTCTATTCATCAGAAAGTTACTGGGGAAAATCTCGGAGATAAATATGGAAGTATTTATTATTTGTGAACTTAACTTTAAGCTCCAGGACATTCTTATCTGATCCAAAATCCCAGTGAAGTCAATGGGAATACGTGTTGAGGTTAGGCCACTAAGATAGAACATCTCAAGAAATTTTACTGAATTTAGCTGCTACCTTTCCTCAAAGATGTACACTTGTCCTTTTATCATCATTACCTATCCTTACTATGAGAAATTTTATCTGCAGAAGARACTAATGCTTCACAACTGCAGGCTTGGTTATGCCAGTGTCATGTGTCCTGCTGACCTTTTTAATAGTGGGTCTGTTGGCTGATGATGTATACTGTTTTGAATAGAGAACTGAAGGCTAGAGTCTGCTGTCTCTCATCAGATTTTCATATGAAAGAATAGATAAAAAATAAAAAGTAATTTCTGCTGAACATTGTTGATGATACAAACCAAGCTGGCTTCTGTGGCATCAAGTTTAGGTTGAGAAGAATAATTTTCTTTTTCCGGTAGGTTCTTTGAAATTTACATTTTATCTTCAGAATACCTCTTTGAGAAAGTGATTGATCTTTTGTTTCTGTCTTATTGGATTTCCCCTGTTCTTCTGACAGGGAAAGTATTGAAATAAGCACTAAACCAATGAGATCCTTTTTGTGATACTAGTGATAGTACAAAAGCAAATTTATATTATCTWAAAAAATCTCAGAATGAAAAAAATGGTTGCATATTCTTCCTCTTTCATTTTTAATTGAGATATATTGATGTTGCAGTTGAGAAATCTGAAGTCTTTGACTAGGTTTGCAATAAATTTCTTGAAAATAGACCATCCTCTTGAGTAAAATAATAGATCTAGTAAGTGAGAGTTTCTCCTCTCCTTAATTCTCCTAAGAGTCTCTTCTTCGACTTAAATACCTCTTTTCAATGTCAATTTTAAAATCTTCCTGAGACAGTTAGACATTTATTTATTTATTTTCCTAAAACACAGTTGAAGGAATTCCTATAGATTCTGTATCCTCTTACCTTTCCTTTCACAATAGTATGAGAAAAGGTATCTCAAATCTAACAAAAGCTTATCTAGTCTTTAAAGCTGGCTAATTGCCTTGGAAAAATGCTGTTCTGATTTCCTGATATGTCATCTTCCTCTTCCCCCTTTTTTGGTCATTGTAYGGTTGACATTATGTACGGGAAATCATAATGCTTACTTAGGAAAGCAGTATTTCTTCATACAGCATGCAGATAAGTTTGATCTGTTGTAACTGTATTCCTACATACTCATAAAAAAAAAAAAAAAGTCAGTACCTAATTACCAGAGGCAGCAGTCATATTTTTATACACCTCTGTCCTCCTCAACTGGTATACTATTTTTAATAGCTTTTTTATGTCAGTAGAGGACACTTTTTTTTTTTTTTTTAATAGAACTTCTACTGTCAAATGGCAGGTACAGTGGATAATGGCCTTGGTTGTATCTTGTAATCCTGGAGGGAAGTGGCATACTTCAGTAATGATTTTAAAGTTCTGAGTACAGCCACAGGGGGGCTAAACAACTTCATTTATGTCCTTATAGTGTCTTGCTAAGTAGGTTACCTAGGTCTGTTTTAACTGTCACGTTTCCATGTCAACTTAATTGTAGACAAATACCACTTATTTCATTTGTTGAGAGCAGGAAAGGAACATAAACTGTGTCTAGGAAGAATTCCACTGTGGGTGACTGAGGAAAGCATTTTTTTAGATAAATATATCTAAGACATTGAAAGATTTATTTATTTATTTATTTATGATACAGCTGTTTTCCTTAGAAGACTTTGAGATCCTTAAATTACTTTAAAATGCCTATAATTGCCTTAATCTGCTAAAACCTATTGCAAGTTACTGCATATATAGCATAAGGTTTCTCTTGGTTAAACAAAACTTGYGTTTGTAGATAACAGCTTATTGTCCGAAGTTATATCACAGTGTTAATTTTCCTCCAGATCTTGCTAGGAAATACTTCACTGAAAGCCGGATTTTTAAAGAAATTTAGCTTGATTGTTTTAAAGTGTCTTACAAGTAAGAGTGAAGCAGACTGCTAGATATTCTTATGTCCTCGCATAACCTCCCCTGGCATGCACAAGTAGAACTGCCTTTGAAAGCATCTGTGATAAAAATCGTGAAGGATCATGCTTGTGTTTGAATATTAGGCCTGAAAGAGGTCAGAAATCTCTGCAGTAGYGCTAGCAAGAGCTTTTAATGGCAGATATATTGCATCTTGTTAATGATTATCATAGCTTTAAAAGTCTACCGTTCCTTTACCTTTAGATAGTTTTAATATGGAAAAACTTGTTTGTGAATTGWTCTGAAAATAGTCATTGTTAAATGACCCATGCTTTCGGAAATTTTTAATTGACTTGCAGCCTACTGAAATAATCATGAGATGTGCAACGTATTTTGTATTCCATTATATTCAGAGAATTACTTCTACTTTACAGGAAGCTTATTGTATTTCTCATGATTATTTGCAAAACTTTCTTTACAGAATAGTACTTGAGTTTTCTGGTAATCTCTTCCTGTCTCAGTCGCATGCCTCATTAATCCTTTTAATCACACGTTTGGTAATCCTCTTATGTCACATGTTTAAAAAACATTTTAGAAGTAAACTTCAGGAAGGTGAATGTGTGTACATATTTGTATTTGTTTGACTAAAACAGTTTTCAGTGAAATATTCCCTTAATGGGAATTTAAAAATTCCTTAATGGAATGTTTACTTTTCTGCATAGATTCTGAGTTTGTTCTTTTTCCCGTAATGTTTTTCTTTAAGCTATGTTTTCTTATAATTCTTTCTATGCTACTGCTTTCCAAAAAGGCCAAGGATTTAGATTGTTGTTCAAAACCAGATCTCAGTGACCTGTTTAAAACATTAAATCATAAAATTATTGGAAAAAGCCTTGCACTATGAAAATTCTGCCATAAAATAAAAGTTTCTTAAGTATTAAGCTCCTGCACTTTCAGTTGATGATCTAGGTGTATTCTGTAGCTATTTAAAGCTTAAGGCAGACTTTCAGGTGACTTGAAATCTGGAAACCATACTAATACAGTGCTATGGATGATACAATGATCTTTGATATTACAGTAGAGCACAATACCAAGCTAATGCAGTTTTATGGCTCCTGGAGTGCATCAGTCTGCAAAGTACACAAGCAAAACTTGTTCATATCTCTGAATGTGACAGCAGACATGAACTGTTGACAGTCACCAGGAGGCAACCTCCTCAGCTTCTTTGGAAACCTTGGAAAAACTAGCCTGTTACCTTTTTAGCAAAAAAAAAAAAAAAAGGGGGGGGGGGCAGCATGTTTTATGAACAATGCAAAGAGTGCTAATGTTTTTATGCAGACTGTATATACAGTATAAAACTTCAGCAATAATCCTAAAGATATGAAAGGAGTGAAGTGAGAGTATTTCTCACTTTGAAGGCAAGATCTATGCATTATGTGTATAGTCTTACATAATTAGGAATTGTGATACCTGTAGTTTGTTTGGTGACAATGCTGTCTTTTCTGTGTGTGTGTGTGTGTCCATTYTCCCTATACTCCTATGCCTTAATAAGAAAATGGAGTTAAAATATTAGTGTTGTTATACACTTTTGGCAAGTATTAAAACTGAATACAGTCTTAGTGTGTCTGCTTAGTTTAAAGATAGCACCCTCAAGTCTTCTCACAAGAGTAATGGTTTCTGGCYTGTGAGCTCAGAGCAGATTTACTAGTTGGTTGTGCCAGTTTTCATGTGGGACAYTGTTTTGGTCCCTATCACAAAGATGTAATTTGAATAAGTGACTTTTTGAGCAGAATATTTCACTTCTGAAGTAGAGAGGTCTGAAGAGGCTGTGCAGTGTAAAGGTGTTCAATCAAGCATTGCRTGGCCATGTTTTTCATGTATTTTGGGGAGCCTAAAATACTGATTTGGATGATTTCTTTTAACTGTTATCTCCATGTTAGTTATCCTTTTGGTAAAAAAAAAAAAAATGTAATACCATGAAATACTAGTAAAAAGCCTGATTCCATGAAGGGATGGAGACCTTTCTGTAGCTCTTTGCTGTGCTCAAGTCATTTCAGAGTGCTTTTATTACAAGTGTRTGAACAGTAGTTGATGTGTTGGTAAAACAAGTAAGCTATTCATAGAGAACCCTTGTGTTTGCAACTTTGAACAAGACAGAGATAATCAGGGGAGGTATTTGGGAACAGGTTCAGATTTCTATCATGCTTAGACCCTCTCTCTGTCTCCTACTATGTCAGGTGATAAGAGTGAAATTCTTATTTCTGTGTCCAAAATCCTGGTGCTGGTTAAATCCTTAAAGTACACTGATAATTTTATCCCTCAAGAATGAAAAATGTAAATGTCTTCATACTTAGAAATAAAAATATGTTATGTTTATGTAATATACTAAGAAAAGTCATACATGGGGTGAAAATAAGAGTTAACAACATTCAGGTCTGGTGTGGTTGGTTATAAATGGAAACAATTTCAGTAATGCTGCACAAGATAGTTGTTAGGTGTCTTAAGAATGCTTTCTCCAAAATAAAAATACATATTGTAAAATGATYGTTAATAACCTAGATGTAGGTATTAACAGAAAATATTCTTGTATGAGCTTATATTCTAATCATTAGCCTCAAGTAATTAGAAAAGACCATACGTAAGATCTATGCTAACAGAAGATTTAGAGCTTTAATCTTCCTAGAGAATCAAGTGGAAACTTGGAAGAACTTTGATTTAAATCACKATTTTCTGGTCACATTAACAAGTCCAGGATACATTAAAATACTATGGAGTGTCCAATTCTGAACCCCCCAGTATTGAAGTGAGCCCAGCAAAKGGCCACCAAGATGATGAAGAGACCGGAGCATCTCTCTCATGAGGAGAGGTTGAGAGAGCTGTGACTGTTCAGCCTGGAGAAGATAAAACTGAAGGGGGAACTTATCAATACATATAAACATCTGAAGGAAGGGTGCAAAGAGGATGGGGCCAGGCTCTTCTCAATAGTGCTCTGTGACCCAGTGAGAGGCAATGGGCATGAGCTGAAACACAGGAAGTTCTGTCTAAGAAAACCCTTTCTCACTGTGAGAGTGGTTGAGCAGGTTGCCTGGAGAGGTTGTGGAGTCTCCATCCTAGGAGATATTCAAAAGCCATCTGGACACAGTCCTGGGCAACACRTTCTAGAAGACCCAGCTTGAGCTGGGCAGGATTGAACTAGATGATCTCCAGAGGTGCCTCCCAACCTCAACCGTTTAGTGATTCTGTGAATACCTTTCCTTATGTCTTTTGGTATCTTTTTTTTGTTGTTGTTTTGTAGGAGCAAATTAGACTGTTTCCTAGGTATACAGACATACATATGCCGATGTAAAAAGAAAGTATGACAGTAAGTACAGAGGGTTAGATGTGATACTAACCTGAAGCTCATCCCAAACACCTCTCAATTAGACATCTTAATATGTGATAGTATAAACACAAATAATTTTGTTCATCAGTAGTGACTAAACTTCCCTATATAGAATAGGTTAAAATGATAAAAAGACAATCTTTTCAACAGCAGTTGTACAGAAAGCTGAAGTATACAGTAGAGTTTGTCACTGAAAATGTTTATTCAATTGAGCAAGCTTTAGTAAATATTTCTGTAAATTCATAGTTAAAAATAAATTACATCTATATGTATAAATAATACTAAGCTTCAATAAAATGCTTTCTAGTGTAGTAAGTGAACTTCAAAAGAACTGAAAATGAGAAAAACATTTTAAAAAATGGGTACACAATTTCAAGTTCTGTATGGTATCTTGAATAGAAATGTGATTATAATTTTAGGGGTTTTATAAGTGCATATAATACATAAAGTGTATTTTTAAATTGATATATTTTGATCCTTGTCAGCAGATGGGGAGATCATTTTTTTTGTTGTTCTATTCTATCAAAGATGTGTCACCTCCTTCAGATGGAATGCTGGGTAATTTTACTCGGGGATTGTTTGTTTTTCCCCTCTTGCTCTAAGGACAGCTTGATCAAAAGCCTTGTTATACATACTTCCAATATATATATATATATATATATATTTTAATAGAGTAAGGGACCCAATTGAGACCCTTGTAAGTAACATAAGGAGTTTATCTACAATGAAAGCCGTCCAGACACTTCTGGCATGAAATCAGCCAGGAATGGCTTTATAATTAGTTATAGGTTTTTCCATTCAGATAGCCAGAAATACCTCCTCCCTTCCCYTTCCCCAAGGGAAACTGTATTTTTAAGTCTGAAGGGATTATTAATGCAATACAAATTATTGTAACCTAGTGTTTATGAAGGATTTTCAGACTTCTGTTAAAAAGAAAAACAAAAAAAACCACCTCAGGCTTCATCAAATTCTGAAAAAAAAAAAAAAAAAAGAGTTTGAAGAGTAATGGACTGTGGTATTCTTTGAGAGAGGGAGAAGTGTGGGAGWGAGCTACCTTGTGGAATATTTCTACTCTCATATTTCCCATAGAACACATGCTGGAAGAGCATTAGTGAAACTAAAATCTTCAGCTGTCTTCAGCAAACCTGAAATTGAGTATGAAGTCTAAAGTATAAATGATCTTTTTCTAAGTAATACATAATTAAATAGTGGATACCATTGTTCTAGAATGTTGTGGAGGCCAGAAGCCTAATATTAAAAAAGAGGTGYGGCTGATTCGTGGGTAATAGCTGTCAAGTAGGGTAGTTGGGCTAACTTGATCTTTCTCAAAATCTGTGAAGCGCCATTGCCAGAATATGATGGGAGAAGAGTAGTCTAATTGCCTGGCRTTATATCTTTGTCTCTTCCTCCAAGTATTTGCTAGAGTTCTAGTTACTGCCAGAGATAACTAGAATGGTAGATATGTTACTTTTTCATTAACTGGGTATAGTTGTTATTGATTACTGTTGCTACTCAAAAGCTGAGCTGTCAATAATCATATCATCTGTACTGTATTTTCTTAAAAAAAAAAAAAAAAGTCCCAAATAGGCCTGATTCATCACTTTGTTATAGAAGACTTTCAGATAGTTCAGACAGGTATATGTGATGCTTGGATAATTGAATAATTTTTACTTTTTTGATTTTTTTTCCCAATTGTTAGTCCTGTGAAGATTTCTTGGAAGGGAAATGCACAGCGGCCTGTTGAGTGAAGAGCGCATTACAGACCTGATGGGTGGGATTTTAGTTAGTTGCATTGTTTCTTTAGTACCAAGTGTATTACAAACCTACAAAAAGAAAAAAAATCTATGCTGTGAGACAGTATATCTTTTTGAAGAAATGGTGATTTTTAGGAGTGGTAAATGTGACTGAACTGCCTTACTGCAACAGTGAACTAGGAGAGTTTGAAAGTATTGATTATTTTTTCCTGTCTATATTCAGCCTGGCCAAAGGTTGTTTCTGACTGCAGAAATTTGAGTCAATTGGCAGAAGATTGAGAAGAAGGTGCTTTTTGGCACTTTTGTCCTGGAGATTACATTGCATTTGCCATAGTAAGAAGCTGCAGAAAGCTTTCTTGAGCTTTTATGGTGGATCCCATGTATGCTTGAATGCTGTAATAGGTTTGTGTCTAGTCTTTTAGCTGCAAATAGCTTGTTACTGTGCAGTATTCGCTTTGATGAAGATTATGGTAAGATAAGTAATGTTTGACAAATGGAGATGTGTTTGTGCATACCATACATACACTTTTATATATATATATATATATATATATATATATATATATATATATGCACTATTTTCCTCTCTCTAATTTTTGTAGGTGAAGAAGCTAGTCAGAATCCACATATTTAAATAAAATAAGTCTTTTATGAGGCTTCTAGTGAAAATATGAGAGAAGGAGGGCAACCTAACACTTTTAAATGCTATATATATTATGGAATGCRTTATGATGTTACTTTTTTATGGAATATTGATAAATTATTCAGTGATGATGGTCTTGCTAGGAAGCCACAATACTAGTATGCCAGTTCCTACAGCAGGCTGGRGTTTCTTTTAGTCCTATTTGTTGGCTAAAACTGGGAAAATGTATGTTGCAGTCTGGTTTGCCCAGCTTGCAGAGGAGGATGGAATAAAATATGGGCAACAGAAGGAAAGATTAGATAAGAATTAGAATGTGTATTTCCTGCAGATTATGAAATTACTTAATAACAGATTTCTTTTGTGTGTCACGCAGGCAGATAAACTTGTCAAGTATTGTGCAGAAAGCTTGTGTACATGGCTTGCATAAGCAAGAGGGAGTTAATGGGAACCCGCTAGCAGTATTAGTCCAACTTTTGAAGTATGTGGGTGCCTCTTTGCAGGATAGATTTTTAATCAATTTCCTGTAGTTAGGGTTCTTGGCACTTTGTCCATATCACTTCAGGCTGAGAGCAAAGATCTGTTGGCTAATGGAAACAGTGATTAAGAGCTTGAATTTTCCTGAGGCTCCAGAGTGATAGTGAAACAGCTGCTGTTGCAGGCAATGGAAAGTATGAATAACTCTTGCCTGGAGTTGTATAACCAAAGGAATAATCGGATCAGAGACTAGGTTAAATTATTGTGACTTCTGACTATTAAAAACACTGTTAGTCCATGTGTTSACGCCTCATTACAGCATATAATTTAAAGGCTCTAAAGAGCCCCYCTATTAGACATGAATATTGCATCAGGAGTCAGATGTTTTCCTCTTGAGAAAGGAGTGGAGGGGGGAGGAGGTCATTTGCCCAAGAGGTGTGTAGACTTAAACAACTTTATGTAGTTTCTTCTTTGATATACACCAAGTGATCTTTAGAAGAAAATTAGTGATGTACCTCACAACAGATTAAGTGCAGTAATTCTTCACAGGAGACAATTTCAGGAGAGATTGTTTGTTAATTATCTACTTGAGATGTGCCTATGTCTCTTGTTTCTTTCTTGGTAAGTTGCCAAACTAAAACTCCATTCTTATCAATGAGTGCAGTGATGATTTTGCCTGCTGAAAAAAGCAAAACCTCAAAATTCCTAAAGATAGAGGAGAAAGCAGAAAATGGAATGAAATGTAGAATTGTATTTTGTTTTCAGCAATGGTAATTGAAGTATAAGTTTATAAGCAAAAACTATTGCCCTAAATATTGAGGAAGTTGTAATGGTTTCAGGAGTTATTTTGTAATTGTGAAGAGTTTGTTTTTTTTGTTTCTTTTTCTTTCTAATCATAGCAGGTGACTTCTTCCCAAATAAGCAAAGAAAGAAATTAAATTTATGCTTAAAGTTACGCTGTTAAGTACAGCAGAAACTTTAAAGGTCGGACTCTTCCTCCCCCCCTCCGCTAATGGTGGCATTTCAACAGCAGAATTAGCCTTAGGCATCTCTGCTTAGGTCAGAGGGTCAKATGTCTATTTTCCTGTTTGAGGGTTGGTTTTTTTTGTTTGTTTGCTTTTTGTTTTTTAATGCCAAAAAATTTCCACTAACAGTTGAAGAAATTCAGCCCTTGTGATGCTGTCAGGTGACTGCTGAAGCAAAAAGGTTAGTTACACTGAAAGCTTCACAAACTTTGCAGACATTTGGGCTATTTGGCTGTCAAAACRCTTTAATTGAAATTATTTTACTATGTTCCCAAATAAAGGATATATAACTGGTTATCTAGCATGTCACTACTTTAACATGCCTGAAAAAGTTACAGTCTGGACACTAACCACACCAAAAAATGCGTGTGATTTAGGATAAAATCCAGCCTCTTCTCTGGCCCATTTTATTAACATGTTTTTAAAATACATTTGACATTTCCAGGAACGCTTATTATGTCCTTAGAAATACAGTAACTAACTGTAATTATCTTGATTTTTTTTTTTTTTTGCTACCCGCCCAAAACATTCTTTAAAAATATTTTGATACCATCTTGCCATTCTTCCTTAACTTCAGTGGAAAATTTCATTCTCTAAAGTTCACAAAGATACAAATATACTTCTTAACATCTGCTGTGGTTTTCTAAAAACTCCAAGGTTAGAGTATAATGTTTTTCCTTGACTGATTTTTCCTTTAGTTACAGAGAATATAGAGGAAGAGTGATCAGAAAACAAACACTGTAAAGTGCATTACTTGTACTTAGTGTGATAATCTTTCTTTCATTAAGTTAATGAATGCTGCTGTGTTACTATAAAGAAAAGTCCTTTTTTTAAAAAAATGTATTTTGGGAAAAAAAAAAAAGCTTTAATATGGTTCAGTCTTACATCTTCTTCTACTTCCCCTCTCTCAAAAGATGTTTTAAACATAATACGGTTGCCTCCGTTTTATGATAGTAAATAGTGAGGTAACTGCAGAGGTATATCCCATTAAATTTCATCGGGGGTACAGCCARATCTTCCCTCAACATTAGACAGTCTATGTATCTGTCATAGTTGAGAAAAAAAAACATAATTTAAACATTTTGGCAGAAGTCCTGTTTTACTTTTCAGAAGAGACAGCTGCGAACTGAGAGAAAAACAATTAAAATGCAAATCTGGGCTGAAGCTTTAAAAAAATAAAGCCAAGGTAATATCTAGATTTAATTTTCACTTGCTAACAGTTTTACTTTTTAAATGATTATCTGGGTAGCTTGGGTCGTATTTGGCACATACAGGCACACTGAATTTTAAATGTAAGGTATGTTAAGTGTACCGGAATGACAGTTGACAACATGCCGCAGACAGTAGTTRTATAAGCAGAAATGACCCAGGCTCCTGGTTTGCTTTTTAGAAAACAGAGGCAGCAGTGGTGCCGCTCAAAGGGGTGAGAAGGTTATTGCTCTCTTATGATGACTGCTGAGAGTGGAGAGAGACATGATGAGCTAGGCCACTGCAGAGGCACCCTGGCATGCGGGCCTTCTCATCTTGGAAGAGGCCTTCCTGCCCTTAACACTAAGGTAGGGACTCGCAGGGCATTTGGAGGCTCTGAAGTGGGCAAAGGAGATAATGGGCCACAACTGTTGCTGCTAATGGTGAGTTGTTYCTAATAGAACAGTTCACAGTTTGCATGAAATGCACCTTCGAACTGTCATCMGATTTTTGCAGGATTCCTGGCATTAGGATGGATTTGTGTGCAAGCTTGTCTAGTGCTGCTCAGTTAGCATCTCATTCTGGACTGAATGAACTAGCTCTGCCTGAGAGCTTTACCCCTTTCTTTCGTATTTATTCCCTTATCCCCTTTTCAAAAGCCAAACATATTCATACTCTTAAAACTGAGGACAATTCTAAGATCTATGCGTGTTCACTGGRAGCAAAATTGAAATTGCAAACTTATTAGAAACCTCTGAAAGGCATTGTAATAGTTTCCAGATACCATAAACATTAGCTAATTTAGTTTGCTACCTGCAGAATTACTATTGTAAGCCTCTAACCTCTTACACAAGGCCTTCTTGGAGGTATATTCACGACCTAAGATATACATAATTGCTAGTCCAAGTGGATTAACTGGTTTAAAATTCTGTGCCACTGTTTAACCTGAAAAGCAGTTTTGCATGCAATTCTAGATCCAGATCATATATAGTCCCATGTAGCTGCTCAATTGTATACTGATGAGTCATTTTTTTTCCCTTCATAATGTACAAGACTTCAAGTGTTGTTACATGATAAAGGTTGAAAATAAGTATAGTGTTATCTCTGAAAATGTTTGGCACTGACTTTTTMTCTAAATAGTGGACTTTTGTCAAATTGAGAACATTTTTGCAGCCACTTTTTGCTAGATTCCTACAGAAGTCAGTGCAGGAAGTAAACGGAAATACTGAGCAATCACGCCCCATTGTAACTTGCGGTACATGCAGAGGCCATGAAGATGAGTCTTGTATGACATATCTGGAGCCTGAAGTGATGCTGTTTAAGAGAGTCCCTTGTTGGGCTGAAAAGGAGATGATTACACTGCTGTCTTTTGTGGGGTGGTTTCTTTTCCTCAGTTAATCAGTTACTGAAGATATTTGTTACCCATTCTCTTAAATGCTGTGCTGAGTAATGGATCAGAAGGCATGTGATACTTTAAAAAGTCTAGTATCACTCTAAATACATGAATAAAAACCCTAGATCACAGGAAAGCAAGGCTGAGTGATTAGAAATAACTTGTGATTATGTAGTAGTGGTTAGTCATAAAGTTGCTTAACTTCATGAATCTATGCTGTCTTTTCTTCCATGCTTCCCTCTCCTAGTATGTCTGGCAAAACTCTGTGTGAAGCTTTGTGTCTGGGCCCTGCGGTTTAACCATGATTTGTGGCAGTGTCAGTTGGTCCATCCTCTCAACCTTAAGAATTGCCCAGGTGTTTGAATAGCAAGTATAAGATTCAAATAGGAAACAAAGGATCCTATGAAAGCCAACTTAAAGAAGAACAAAATAACCGCTGCCAAAGTYGCACTTCCAAACAGCAATGCAGTATAGCCGCCCTCCAGATAAGTTATCAGCAGTTTGCTCTGACTTAGTCCAAAAGTGAGGTYGTAGCAGCGGAGCAGCTTCAGCCCCTAGCAGGGTGCATGTGCCCAGCAGGCACGGGAGCCCTGGCTGCTTTGAACAACCAGCAGCTCCCTGTGGCCCGGGCCAGCGCTCTGGCGGCCCAGACTGCTGCATGCGGTCCCCAAAAAATCAGCACAGTGCTGAGTGACAGTGGTGATGTTATTTTGGAAAGTCATCTGTGTTGTTTACGAATGACTAGCTGTATCTAATGGGAGGAAGACAGGGAGGTCAGCTCTGTCACAGACCATGAATGTTTGGGGGAAATACCCTTTGGATCTGTAAAACTATAGTACCACAATGGTGAATGAGTGCTGTAAAAATCTTGACATGGCAACCCATTCAGCTGTCTTTAATTCCTCTTCTTGAAATSAATAATCTTATTTTTGCCCAGACTGGATGTGGGGCAACTTTATTATTAGAGACAGATTTGACTGTATTTATGATATAGTATATTGTAGCCCTATCTGTATCAGACAAAAAAGGGATTCTTGTAATTGTTATGTCCTGCAGTTGCATCTAATTAAAAGCCTTTTAAAGTTTAGTTTTGTTTCATTTTTAAACTGCATTAGAGCAATTTTAAAAGAAAAAATTGCCTGCATTTTACAATGTTGATTTTTTTTTCCTATAAGGGAAAAACAAATCTTGGACAGTTTTGTTATTGCAAATTGATCTATCTTTAACATAACTAGTGGTTTCTGAGCTTTTTGTAATTGTTGACAACATAGTACCGTGTTTCTTGAGAGAATTGCTGATAATGTTCTTTTTTTTTCCCTCTTCTCCCTTTTTTCCAGCCCACTTAATCTTTTCATATCTCTGCACATTATTACTGGGAAATATGCCCTCTCCATGCTTTATGTCTGACTCTTTTGCTGACTGTTGTTAGTACTTTGCATTGCATATTGTCTTATTTGAAGACTGTAATTACTTTGTGTTTAAAGCTGCAAAAACCCTGTTGTAACATTTAGGTTGCATAATGTAGAACTAGAAATGCTTGTAAGTTCCTTTTTGCTCAGTCCAGAAGGTTTGAAATGTCAGGTAAAACTTTTGATTGCCTCTAGGAGCAAATAAGATATAGCTGTCCTTACAGGCTGTCAAAATTAGGTGACTTTGAGAAGAAGTGACCAGTCTCTGGTGCTTAGAAGTAGAGTGTTTATGAAACTCTTAACTCCTAAAAGAATAGGTATTAATCTTGCACAGACTGTTCTATAATGAACACCTGAGCTCATTAGTGTTTTTTTCTTCATAGTCAAATTTTGTGAAATAGAACATTTGATTGCTAAGCTTTTCACTGTAGTAGTTCAATCAAAACATAATTCATCTGGAAAAAATGGTAAGTGTGTTGACATCGGAAAGATGTCTTCTCCTGTATTTGCTTAAAGGCTAAGTTAACAATGGTAATCTTTCCTTTGACTAGGACTTTATTGTTGCAGTAACTTAATGAAGTTCTTCAGAAATACCTTGGAGAGTGGCATGAATAGCAAGCAGACTAAAAATAACTTAGGGCAGTGCCCTGAAGGGAGCTGTCTGCCTTACTTCCTTGGCCTGAGGAAAGGCATCAGGGCTGTATTTTCTATAAAAGGGTTTGGGGGGGCTATGAAAGCAAATAAAAATGAAATTTCAAAGTAATGTGGAAACCTAGGAAATTACATCCATGTTTAGTATCCTACTGAAATTTCATTTTTCTTTAAACTTCACCGGGAAATAGGAATGATTTTATAACACTGAAAACCTATTTTTATAGCACTYTTATTATCTGTGTGATAACCTGTGTTTCTAAAATTAATAAAGGAGAATAGAGAGGAGAACTTAACCACTCCAAATGATTTGAGGTGGAGATCTAATGGAAGCAAAATAAAATTTTCAAGTCATGTTCAGGCTGTGAGAAATGCCACAGTACTATGGCAGACTGTCTGGGAAGGGAGGATTTGGGTAATGAGTTGACTTTTTAAGTGGAAAGAAAGTTCTGATCTGAGAAATTAGCTTGTTAGCCTTTGAGCTGTGCAGACACCCCAAACCAGATRTAAACAATGTGCAACGGTGTTGCTTGTAGTTTCCCTACTACCCAGAGGTTATCTGCATAGTAAATATGATTAAGTTCCCTTAAATTTCATAGTGGGAGGAAATGAGGGTCCTGGGAACTACTTTGAAGACTCATTTGTTTAACTAGTATCCTCCCGACTGAGGCTTGGTCAGAGAGAGGGGAACCAGAACTTTGATCACATATTGAAGTCAGCCCTAGTGGTGTGTGCTGTGTTGAACTGACACCAGAAGGATTTTAGAAACCAGTCCGACAAGTAGATTCAAAGAACAGATTTATTTTACATTCCTTCTTAAACTCTTTGTAATGTTGTAACTTCCAAAAATGGGACAACATTTTAATAGAAGATATAAGTACTCAGAGAGGCTCTAAGTTTTCTTACTTAAAGAAAAAAGGAAAAAGTTTACTAGGGCATCTGAGAATGGAGTGTTAGTAAATGGATTTATACAGGAAATGGAGAGAAAATAGGTATCTTTATTTCCTTTTTAATGTATTTTTGGGAAACCAATCTTGAAAATCAAGATTCAGATTCTTTTTGGAAAAGGTTATGTTTTGGGTTTTTGTTTTGTTTTGTTTTGTTTTTAAATTCTTCTTTTCCAGTACCTTCCTCTTTCCCAGTTTCTCCAGACTTCCATCTTGGACAATTTGGCAGAGATAGTTTCTTCAACAATATTCCTCTTAAGGGACCACATATATTTCTTGCCGTGTGGAACATCGTTTTCACCTAAATCCAGGCCAATGCTTGTAACTGCCATACTTCTATAAAGCAGCAAGAAAAATTAATTGGGAATCTCCTGTTTATATGAGTACGTGGGTAGACTGGGGATTCAAACGTATAGACTTGTCTGATAGTTTCCCCCCCCCCGGCCCCCAAACACACACTAGTACAAAATACTATGACCTGCTATTTGAGCACAACAGCTTTTGCTGGGTTAATGGAGAGGGGCTTATGTCTGCTGACAGCTCTGCTCTTTGAAGCTTCTTTTGCAGAGACTGTACTTTCATGGGAACTTAACAGCCTCTGGTTTTTGAGATGCTATATAGGCAAACTGACAGAACCTGTCCACGTAGCCTTACTAACTTAGCAAACAGGTAAATTCCTGTTTAATGTTAGTTTCAGAGTTTCATGTTTTTCTGTCATTTAAGCGTTAACATCTAAACAGTGCCAAATCCATGTGAAAGGGAGCTTACAGATAAAGACTTGATCCTGCTTTCATTTAGAAAGGTGGCAATTTTATAGCATTGACTTTAAATTGGAGTAGAATTGAGTCATGAAGTAAACTGTGACATCAGGACCAAGATGGAGAAGAGAGTTAAAAACAGGCCTTTAGAAGATGGACTAGATCTAGTTACATGTCTTAGTAGAAAAATGTGTAAGCACAGTGTAACTTGTTTTTTCTAGGCAAGTGTGTGCATGTCTGCCGTGGTAATTATTCTGGGTATGGGAATGCTTGAGTTAACTAAAGCATATCTGATAGAATAAGCTCATTTAAATGAGCTTTTGCTTTCAGAGAGTTTTGAAGATTCACAATCAGAAACTAGACAGTGGATGTATACTATTTTACATACTGTACAGACTTTGTGAAATGTTTTCCAGGAAAATAGAGTACAGCTGTGAATCACTTGTGGAAAACCCAGTGGAATGAATTAGTCAAATGTTTTAGTGACCAGCCTTTGCCTTCTGGTATCAGGAAATAGTGCRACTTTCCATGATTTTATACAGATCACATGGCATAAATGAGAAAAGCTATAGTTAGAGTAGCAAGCAATTACAGTTGCCACTTCTTGACTTTCTCATAGCTCTCTAAAAATGCTTATTTTGGAATAAATATAAAATTTAATTTCAGACAAAAGATGTGTTTTCTTTCTCTTGGAAAACCTCACATTTTTAAGATGTTCAGAGAATTTCTCCACTTTCTCCCTAATCTTTCCACTTCTGCCTGTGTTTTCCTCTTGGCCTAATTCAAAATAGTTGTTCGTTTTCCCCATTTCTTCCCAAAGTATTTCTTGCCTTCTCTCCTTTGACTGCCAGAGTTCTTATTTAAGAGTGACAACTAAGCAAAGTCAAAGACTGTACAGTTGAAACAACTCTTAAGTGTAGAAAGGAAGATTTCTGCGTCAGTATTGCATAAGCTGTATGTAAGATAATATATATACATGGCAATATTGATTTCTGTTTTTATTGTCACTCTGAGAACTGACTAAACACAGCATTGTTATATTCACTAAATTAATTAAATATTTTTTTACTGGTCAATAATGTCTGTTTCTTTTGATGTTACCAGCATAATCAACAACTAAGTACTACAGTCCAGCATCTTTGTTTCACCTATGCAAATGCACTGAAGTGAGTAGATTGTCATGTTTCTCACACTGGCAGGCATATATGATCTGAACAGTATTGCTGATCTGGTATTGGAATACAGAAGTGGTATGCCAGAACAAGTGTGTGGGATAAGGGAGTGCAACTTGCAAACCTCCTTGGACCAAATCCTGCAGTAGTCCTTGTGGCTTTACCTGTTGATCCAAAAACCTAGGGAGGATATTGATGTTTGGAAGGGGGTTGATGGGACTCCATGACGTCTTTGCATAGATGGAAGGCTCTGAGAATGACTGACAAATCTCACTTTCTGATACTTCYTCTGTGTTGACAGTAAACTGATTTTTTGCCAAAGGTGATTGCACCTCAGTTCTCTAGGAAGCTGCATAGGAAGGTTTTTTGTGAGCTACAGCTTGTGCATGGATGTACTTTGAGATATTATTGATTAGACCAGTTTGATCTAGGGAAGTAAATTAAATGACTTGTTACTTGATAAGTAAAAGCTGCCTCATTTACTTTTCCTATTCAATTGTACTAAAATGTGTCTTGCTTAACTTACTGCRCTATTTCTCAAAGATGGCAGTGTAGAGGAATGAGGCTTAGGCAGTCTTAACTCTGAGTTCCTTTGGAAAGGAGAGAAATGCATCATTTTTAGCTAAACACATTCTAAGAAATTTATGACAACAAAAGCCTACAAAAATAGTTAATTTCAGGTAGTACAAGATACCACTGAATTGAACACTAACTTAAAATAACTGAGAATGAAGTCCTTTCTTCTCTCTCTCTCCCTATGCTGAACAATGCTTGAACCTCTCACTRTGCTCACCATGAATTTGGATTCTTTCACCTCCTCTGTTTTTTGTACACTTTAACCATGTGCAACCAGATAGCCGTTTTGATGCTTTGTCACTTTCTCTCAGGCAAACCCAAAAGCATGCATATTGTGCCAAATACGCTTTTCAGATTCACATTGTTTATTTGGTATGAGTTTCTCTCTCTGTGTGTGTATAAGGCAGTTACATGGTCTTTTGAAGTTATCTTTTTACATGATAAAAATCAGCAACATCCTTAGCCCYTGACTCATTCTTAACTCTTATTTTGCGTTCGGTAAAATCCTGGAAAATCAAGACAAACCTCTTTTTCATAAATCGCTTAAGTTATTGATTTATTTATTTTACAGTAGTGTGTGGATTAAATAACTCCCTAAAACTTACAAATTGCTTGGTACAGTAAGCATGTTTCACAGGTTGTGGAACGAATACCTGGCTTACTCTGCATTTGTGTCATTTGCCACCTGTTTCTCCAAGGTGGCAATTTGCCCATCTTTGTATCATGTGGCATATGCCGATACTTGCTCTAGCTTGTCTGTAGGTTCACATAAGCTGACTGACTGGCTTCTACCAAGCAGAATAGCTGACAACTGATTTTTGCATGCCTCTGGCCTTCCTACTCTGATATTTTCACACAACTTTTTGTCACAAACTTTGTCCTTTAAGCCTTTGTTGTATTTGATTGAAACTTTTTAAGAAGCTCAAGACAATCCATTTTTTTGCCTGATTTCTGAGAACTTTGAGAAAACTCCCACTACCACTTTAAGGGACGTTTTTCTTCTGTGGATTTGTCTTTACATGAAGGAACTCTTTCAAAGTACAGAACAAWACAGTGCCTTTTTTCCTAGATAATTCTTTAAAGGATTAAGTGGTGTCCTGAGGAGRTTATCTCTAAAAGGAGTCTGAACATAAGGTTATAGGCTGTCATTAATCCTCCCTTCAGGTGGATAGAGACTGCTCCTCAGAAATTTGCAGCCTTTTAAGACACAATTTGCTAATGACTGTTTTCTGCTTTCCAGGTGACAGAGAGCTTTGTGGGCTTTCTTATGTACTTCCTAAGGACACAGCAGCCATAGATGTTCTTTGCTGTGTTTCTGTGCTTCACAGAGAGACACCAGCTGCCTTAGCCTGGATGGTTCCTAGCTCCCATCCCCAGGACAGCTCTGAGGGCTATAGGAGTAGGATGCAATTCTGGTGCTGATCAGGCTTTCAGGTGCCATGAAATGATTTCGTGACAACTGATAATTAAGGTTACTCAGTTTATGTTAATATTTTCTAAAATGCCTCTTACTGAACAAGGCACAGAGGTTTCTTGGAAATTTCTCTACAGAAGGTTCTGTTATCCTCTTAACAGGTTTATTGATGATTAATTTAAGACACTGGTATTACATGAGTGTTACAGCATTTGAATAGCTTCTGTTTGTATAATCTGTCCATATGGACTGACAGAATGCTATGCAAATCTCATTTGCTTGTTCTGTTTTTTGTCTTTTATTCATTAAAAATATTTTTCTATACCAAACAAATGTAATTTAACATAAATTGTTTATCTCTTCTAAAGTACTCCCCACGTTTGAAGATCGTAAGATACTTTTTTCCTTAAGTCTGCTGTTCTAGTCAGTTGTTGCAATTTTGCAAACTTCTAGGTGCTGGCTTTTAGCACTTAGAAATCATTCTTCTAAGTGGAATGATGTTTTTAATATGATTAGAAAAGCGATTGCCAGTAAATATACTTCATGAAAAATACTTATTTCATTCTGAGATACTTGAATGAGGGCAAAATTGCAGATACATTTACTTCGGATCACTTGAGTGAATTCTTTGCCAGGATAGAAACACTGTTGAAAAAAGGATTTAAATATTGGGATATTGGACTATATTTGCTATACAGAAAGAGTTTACTAAATGTGTCTAGCCAATTACTCAGATATTCTGTAGTGGAATTTCCAAATTACTGGTTTAATATTACCAATCACTGAACAGGAATTTAGTGTTTAATGCTTGGAAATGGAAGTGTAAGTCATGGATTTTTCCAAGGAAGGAATAAGCACACCGTAGGTATTTATTTTTTGATGGTTGGCTGGAAAACTGTCATGCATTCAATCTGTAAATAGCCCTTCTGTGACAGAGCACAACTCTTTATATTCTGTTTGAATACTTGTAGCCCACATAATACAAGTGTAACAACAATTCATATATTTTAAGCTTCTATAAAAAAAAGTAAGAATCTATTCAGGATAAACAGCTACTTGCCTTCTTGGCAATGCTTTTGGAATCTATGCTTAAAAAATTGTCAGTGACTTACTGATTTTTTTTTCCTTCCCCTCTGTCTTCTCAGTGGAGTAATCGTGGAGAGGATAGCTTCTGTGTGCTGACAAGTGGCTAAGTTTAGCACTTGGCTTCATAGAAACTTCACTAACATCCATAGGTGAAACATAGTAGTTTGGTCAAAATTTTGGATCCCTTGACATTATGAATTTCTGCTGAAAGGACGTACAACTTCAGAGCATAATCTATAGTTTCAGACTCTTCAAATAAATGTTCTAAATTCCATTAAGGACTGATTTGAGTAGAGTTACTTCTGTTTTTGAAAGAATAGCAATTGGTGCAGGCAATCTTCTTTGGTATCTTTTTCTTCTTCYTTATGAAAAGCTCTTGAATTAAGATCAAGAAAAGCAGGTAACTGGCATTCACTGGAGCCAGGTTGTGTTGCAATTCACATGTCTTCAATAGGTGAAATTTTTAAATGGAGAAAAAATAGAGTTGGAACTTTTAAGAATTATTGATTAGGCAGTAAACAAAATTGTCTTACAGTTTGTGGGTATTTCTTGAAGAAATACTGTTTGACTTTTCAAAAACATTTTCTATTTTTTTCTTTTATTCAAAGGAAAACATTCCAAAGTCTATGTGAAGTAATCAGACTGCAGGTAACTCAGTATACTCCTTTAGTAAATGTCTTTTAAGAGTAATAATAGCTCTTGAAGTTTTCAAATCATCTGTATTCCATCTGTGAGGGGGAGTAATCTACATAATGATACCTGTGTATTATCTTTGGATGTAAGACTATATTCAAATTCTCAAAAGTCCACCAGAGCAATGCTGAGAAACAGCTTTGGGRAGGAGGGACTTCCAAGACCACTGGTTTGAGTTCAAGTAGCACCTTGACATTATGTTGGGAGGTAAGGGAGTAAATAAAATACTGCTTGCAAAAATAGCCCAGGCTGCCTTTTTCACTTTGATTAGCCTTGGAGAGCATGCATCTGTTCTAGGGAAGCTCCAGCTTGCAGAATTTCTAGATCTTCAAATAAGAAAATACAAGTGGAACTGATGAGAGAATCTATTGTATCCATCTTTAGTTATTGCTGTTTTGTCTAACTAGGCACGGTGAAATGGTTTTGTTTTGCCATGTATGATCATGAAAGATTCATTTCAGCTTAAAAGCTCCGATTCTGCTTGAGTGAAATAATACAGAATCATAGAATCAGTAAGGTTGGAAGGGACCTCTGGAGATCATCTAGTCCTACCTCCCCWCTCAGCAGGGTCACCTAGAGCATGTTAGGCAGGGTTGCATCCAAGCGGGCCTTGAAGATCTCCASAGAAGGAGACTCCACAACCTCTCTGGGCAGCCTGTGCCAGTGCACCATCACTCTCACAGGGAAGAAATTCCCCTTCACGGTCAGGTGGAACATGCTGTACTGTAATTTCTGTCCATTGCCTCTTGTCCTGTCACACGCGACAACAGGAAAGAGTTTGTCCCCATCCTCCTGATACTCTCCCTTCAGGTACTTAGACTCATTGATAAGATCCCCCCTCAGTCTTCTCTTCCCCAGGCTGAAGAGGCCCAGCTCTCGCAGCCGTTCCTCATAGGGCAGGTGCTCCAGCYCTCTGATCATCTTCATAGCCTTATGCTGGACTCTCCAGTAGCTCCATGTCCCTCTTGGACTGAGGAGCCCAGAACTGGACACGGTGCTGGAGATGAGGTCTCCCCAGGGCTGAGTGGAGGGGCAGGATCACCTCCCTCGACCTGTTGGGAACACTCTTCCTAACACGCCCCAGGATACCATTGGCCTTCTTGGCCACAGGGGCACATTGCTGGCTCGTGGTCAACTTGTCATCCACCAGCGCTCCCAGGTCCTTCTCTGACTGGGTTTTGTTTTCTACAATTAAATTTCCACCATTTTCATTTAAGATATTATAGACTAAGTTGTATTGCAGTACATTCTGAAATGGAGGAATAGGGATAATGGTGCAGGTCATACCAAAACAAAGGTTGGTAACATGATCSTAGGAAGCCTCCGAAGTCATCGGTAGAAATGACTATTGGCTTCTCGGTTTTTTTGCAGTAAAGAGCTTTGGAACACTTTGTCTAACCATCCAAGAGGTTCATAACAAAAGTAGAGGTGGGTCCCAGAAACCACTAAAATACTATCTGACTGTGTCAGAATGGTTATAAAAACTCTATTCAAGCTTTGTTGCTCAAAGAAGAAAGTAGTTATGTTTCCTGGTTGGTATATTTGAAGCTTTGATATGCAGTCATTCATGTTTTATGATGGTAACTCTTGTTCTAAGCTTTGACTACGGAATCAAGGTAGGCTGACACAGATTGATTACTTCTGATTGTTCTCCTCAGTCTTGACCTTTTATGATACATACTTCGTTATCTAGAATGTATAATGAAAAGCACATGAGATAAAATCAAACAATCGGGATATTCTTTCCAAAGAAGCTTCAGTTGGTATGGTAGAATACTGAACCAGAAATGCCACTTACTTTTTTATCTTGCTGTGATGGTGTGTGCTTCAGAAAGCCACAGAACTGAATAAATGTTTTGTTTGTCAACCAATATTTGAAAGACAAACATGCTGGGATGAAGCTTTTGCTGTGACCAAAATATTATACAAAATAATCAAACATAAGTTTAAAATATGTAGCCTTTGATTATTTGAATCTGGGTTATAACCCCACCCACTCATCTCAGAATTCAGTTTTTAAAAGCCATTGTTTTGTAAAATATATCACATCTTGATCTGTATATTTGAAAGAGTTCATTTCAAAACAGAACGCAATTTAATTATTTTTTTTAAATCATAAATTAAATTTAGATTCAGTGTTCTGTTGACATTTTTCATTTATGTTGTTCATCCATCTTTTACCTTCAGATTAGAAGGCAGGAGTTTTATAGGTGTGTATTGCTTACCAGAACATCTGAATGTTGTGGAGCTTTCATCGCCCTGTCTTCATTTTTATAGGGTTTGAATAAAACACTCTGCATTGTGGGATTCGGTTGTGATGCACTGCTGGGTCCCTTACTGGTATCCTTTCCTTCTTACCATGAGAGAGATTTGGAGACCTTAGTTCTTGTCTCTTTCTTTCAGTCTGCATCCTTTCATTCTTGTTGTGTTGTAAGCTGTCATCACTCAGTCACCTTTGTTTAAGAACTTCTGTTCCTTATCATTTCTGATTCTAATTATAGAGGATACTTCTAGTTATCTCACAATCAAAATTTAAATGTATTTAAAGTATAAATATGTTTAAATATATACCCRGCACTGAAGGCCCATTTCTTTGGAATATGGTCCCTGTTCAGTCTTAAGACATGGTATCTTTTAGATCAGCATGCACGTCCAGCACACGGATTTTCTTAGTGCCCTTTAGCTCACCCGCTTGTCGGGGTGATGTGCAGAGGCAGTGCCAGTGCTGCGCTCCAGCTGTGCTAAGTGTCAGRGTACGAATGACATGCTTAAAGAATGCATGAATCCAACTCTAAGCATGTGCCCTCTCCCCTGACCTCCCCCTCTGCTGAATCTAATTTATAAATAACTTTACAGCTGTTCCCTCTCTACAAAACAAAGCGCTCTTCATCTTCAGAGGGTGCCCCCTCACTTGAGAAATAATTAACTGAAGGGCCATTTTTGTTTTAAGAGCTGATGTGTATAGCATGTACCTTCTTTCTTAAATTGTTCCGTCTTGTAAATACACTTATCAGATAATCACRATCTAGATTTTTTTTCCCCACACTAATACTCAGATAATCTTGAAAAAAACAGGTTGCTGATGATTTTTCCCGGTTATTGTGTAGGAAGAATACCTAATACTTCCTTTATTTCATAGTGACCCAGTGCTTAGAAGAGAGAGAACTTTATATCTTGCAGGTGGGGAGATATTTTTATAAATAGCTTCCTTCAATTCTGCTACAAAGAGTTTACAGATACTTTTTATTTATTATGCAGAAAAATAGCCTCRTAAGGCATTTTGATTTAAAAGCCCTTGTTCCTTTTTAGTTGATGATATAAATAAARAACTTTTAGATATTTCAAGTTTTTCTAAAAAATCTCCACTCCTGAAGAAAGGATTTATATAGATATCCATATTTATGTGAGCCTTCAACAAGCTTAAGTAAAAAGGAAAGAGGGTTGTTTAAGGATTTCCTGCCCTTCCCTTTCCATAGTTAGCATTTTCTAGTGTGGCATGTGCCCCATTTCCATGATGAGTTTGAGACTGTATTATTGTCTCCATCACCTTTTCTTTCCATTTTCCCTCTAAACTTAAATAGATAGAAATCAACAATGCAACTGTTTCTAGGCATGGGAATGATCTTAGTTACATTTTTCCTGATGAAAGATTGGTGAAGGAAGGACCTTGTGGTCTTTTGGCTTTTGTTCTCTGTGTGCTGCTTGTTGTTTTTTCCTCCCTTCAGCCCTCTCATCCCCTGAAAATATAATGGATCAAACTATAGTATTACTGGATAGTCTTTTTCAGGTATTTTCATCCACTTCCAACAAGCAGCTTATCTTCATAAATGTTGTTCTGATTTATTGGAAACCAAACTGTATCACTTTAAGGGATTCTTTGGGGTGGGGAAAGAGAAACCTCACAAGAACTTTCTCCTTCCCCCTTTTCAGCACCCCTTCACCCCCCACACACATCTCCAACCCCCAGTTATTCTGGGGGGACTTGATGCTTCATAATATGCTATTTCTGCTGTACATATATTCCCTGTACATAATGTAAGTAAAATAAAAAGTGAAGTTAGTGAATTTAAACAGGAAATGTAAGAGAAAAACAGGCCTTGGATTGTTGGTGAGTTTTTTTTTTTTTTTTTTTTTGGGGGGGGGGGGGGGGTTTTTTTATTTTTTTTGGGGGTTTGCTTTGTAAAAACTTGTTTTGGTTGGAATTTATCTGTTATAAAACTTTATATAAAGGTGTGTCAGAGCTTTGAAGTTTAAGCATGTGTACCAGCTTAGTAACCATACAGAATCTTCATAGCTGTTCTGTTTGCTTTGACATATTTTGCTTAAACCTTTAGAAAATTTATCAGCACTATTCTTCTGCTATGTTTTGTGACTGGAAGAGGAAAAGGGTTAATGTGGAACAGTCAAAAGCCTAGAACATAGGTGATACTGCACCCGAGCTATGTGGCCTTGACTTTTTGTGTGCTTAATCTATCCCTGTCCATCTCCAATAAATAGTATACTTTTGAATGCTGATGCAGTTAGTGATAACTATGCTGAACTAGTGCTTTGATAAATGCTTCTATGACAAGTATTCTAGATTCATTTCTGAAAAGTTGCTTTTAATACTGTCTAATGGTTTATAATTTTATAGCGATCAAAGACTTTTTTTTTCCTCAAAATGCACTCATATATAGTGCTTGATATAACTTGGTGTAGTACACTTAAATAACTTTCTTGTATATCTGACTATTATATCGAATTAGATGCTTATATTTTGTTAAGATTGAACAGTTCTTCTCCCTCCCCAACCAAGGCTGGAAATTCAGTGGCCGTAATACTTACGTGCAGCTGAAATAGTGAATGGTCATGTGTTTTTTGTTCCCTATTACAAACAAAGTTAATGAAAGGAGTTGATGATGACGACAGTCCTAACTCCATTTTAACTCCCCTTTTCCATTTTGTAATTGTGTGGGTGTTACCTTGCTCAATATACTGCACGTTGCTCTGCATAATTTGGAAAACCAGTTTGTCTACTTGTATTGAGGTTTTGTATGATTCCTATAAATAGTTGCAAATGTCCTTTGTACAGTTTACTCCCTAACTCTAAAGACTCTTCTTTCATTATTTTTAAAGGTTTTTGCTGCTGAACATTTCTCTGGTGATGTGTAAGCGTATATGCTTTTCTTGTAATTTCTCTCTGACAGTCTTACAAATGACTAGAACATAAGTTCGTATGTATGCAGCTTTTTGAAAAATTTAAGGCCTTTCATAACCACTAAACCAAGGAAACCATCCATTACCCCTTTCAATTGTGTAATGATTCTGGCCCCTTCTCCTCCCTTACACTTACATTACACTTGCATTTCTGATACAGGTTTGCCTGGCATGGGAGATACTTGTATAGATATGTTAAGGACTGTATCGTTGCATGACTGCATCAGTAGGTGTGCAGCTATTTCAGTATTCTGGATTAGAGATCAAGGTTGTCAGGGTCTCCCAGTGTTCAGTCTAAYGTGAAGATTTTTTGGAGAAGAAAAATATATTGAAGCAGGATTGGTCTGCCAATTGTTTTTACTTCACAACTCATAGTTGAGAAAAATACTTGCAGTCAGTTTTCTCTCTTTGTTTTAGAGGAGTAAAATGTGGTTAAGAACTCCATACAGACATTTTAAGGCAAGTGATTTTTACCYGWACAGACATTTTAAGGCAAGTGATTTTTGCATGAGCCAGCTGACAAAGATGTGACCTCTTTTGCTCATTAAGTAAACAACAAAGAAAAAACCCAACTTCAACAAAAAGCAGCCCACCTTTTGAATCCTAAGGGCAGAAAAGTTTTCCRAAGATGTAGACAGTTACTGTTTCCTGACTGCGGTGCCAGTTTGCAGAGCACCCTTAAAGAAGTTGAGGAAAAAAATCACTGTCAAGGACAAGTGTTCATTACCCCTGCACATGTTAAATTTTCTTACTTTGTTAGTAAGTCTAAGTTCTGGGGATTTTTTACCAGACTGCGTATTAAAGCCAAGCTCTTACCTAGTATTAAATTTGAGAAAGGAACGTTCATTACCTTTTTGCTTTCTCTCCCGCAGAGCTTTTGGCACATACAGATATATAACATTCCTGTTCTTGCATTGACATGGAGATTAGAAGGTCACTTAAATTCAGATGTGTGCAGTGCACATAGAGTATAAGCAACTGACCCCAGACATGCATAGATGGGTCTGGAAGTTGAATTCGTAACTGTCTTCCCCTCCCTCTCCTTTCCCAACTACTAGGAATATGAAACCAGTAAGTATGATTATCCATTCTGGATTACTTCAAGATGTTTATCCGTGTCCTAGGAGTTAAGATAATTAGCACGAAGACAGAAATGGAAACTGTATGTTGATGGCAAAAGATCATCAAGCATATAGAGTGGGAGTGGAGGGACTGCGTAAAGAACACCCTTCAAGGATAACTGTAAAGGTCTGCCAATGATGACAGAAGGGAATGGACTATGTTGTTCTGATTTATGGCTTGTTAAGGTGATGGTTYTATTCATTTACAGAATTGACAGCGTGTTTCTTAACATGTTAGGTTAGTTTTCTTCCTGGGATCCTTGGCTTTGCTAASATAAATTTCCACAAGGAAGTAATTTTTGTGACTTGCTTAATCTCTGCCTTTTGTTCTACTTCTATCTTGCGTGGTCTCATTTCCTCTTCTTCCCTCCCTCCTTCCCTCACCTATTTTACTGCATGTGGAGATTAAATTATAGAGCTATTTATGGCCTTTGATTTTATAGTCCCACTGTTCCACCTGCCTATTTGTGAAACCTTGTTTCTCCTCCATCTCCAAAAAGCAACCCCCAAACTGTCTCGGCTAAGAGTCTTTGCCTGGAAAATGCTACCACTGGGGCATCTGCCAGAAGCTGTTGATATTACAGAGTGGTTTAGGTCTTCAGTGAGCCTCTTGTCTGCAGTTTTTTACAGGCAAAGGTCAACTTGTAAAACTTGATCTCTAGAAGCTGTACCCCTGAATGGGAAAGGAGAACACTGAGAAAGCAGTGGAGACATTTTGGGGATAACAGGACTGTCCATGTTGTCATTTCAAGCTATTCTTATACGTTTGGCATTTGTGATTCTCATTGACCAGGATCCTGTTGCACTGGTGAGGTTTGTATTATTTACTCTCAGGCACCTGCATGACAGGATGCATCCTTAAGCAGGTGATTGCCTTGCCCTTACTCTGGTTTTCTGCATTATAGTTATGGGGTAAGTAGAGAGTCTAAAAGAAAAGATAGAGGCAGTAAGCTCTTTGAAGAGTGAGGAAGAAGAAAAACAATACTCCGATACTTTCAGAATTAGAGGTCCTGGAGTTCTGATAGTCTCGCAGTTCTTTCCAGATGGTTCATTAGCATGTGGCTGATAAATGTCATAGGATGTGAACACCACAGAAGAAACATTGCGACATTGTGTCAGGATTTTGTAATGTGTTTTTTAACTTTGACTGTTGGCTTCTAAAATGGATCTCGGGGTTTTTAATGTAGGGCTACTGCATTAATTAGCAATTCATTAAATGAAACAGGAGCCCTGACAGTGAACATGTTTGGGGGGAGGGGGGAGGAGAAAACTAGTCTTCCTTTTATTTAACAATTAAATGTAGCTTATTTAATCCAGTACCTGAGATGCAGTAGATTGTGTTTTTGTTACAAAGCTTAGTAGTAAGGATATTAGATTTCATTTCAAAGTGATTTTTTTCAGAGTACCAGTTCTCCTTATTTTGTGTTGGAAGTGGAGTTTCAGTCTACAATAGTTTTTTTTTTTTTTTTTTTTT